>NC_026006.2:57776003-57828503 GCF_000442705.2 Elaeis guineensis | reverse complement strand
AGAGAAACCAAAATTGCATACAGTTTCCCCATCATCACGTGTTGTTCCTGTTGAATTGATATAAAGATAAATTGGTTGCTTTGGATCCATCCATTGCAGGTAAAGCATTTCTGCAATCACAAGCTCTGTGACAGCTGGCACCAACTACACATTAAAAAAAGAATGGTTAGTTTTAGTAAAAAGGATATCGTGGTTAAAAATGAGCTTCATATCTTCATATAAGTAGAGACATAGTTCTTAGAGTGATCTAGTACACGAAGAACTGTCAACATGACAGTAGGGAGAACCTAGTGTGGTTGCAACACTTACAGGCATGCCAATATAGACAATTCGTCCATTGAGAAGTAAAGATGGCAAGTCTGGAGGAGGCTTTCTTGGCCTGTGTTCATTGTAAGAAACAGAATGCTCCACCTGGTTCAGGTTAACAAAAGTCAAAAGCTATTAAAAGCATTTAGAATATATAAAACATGAGTAAACATCAAGATCCATCCATGGAAAATTAGTTCCAGAAACCTTACAATTTGGAAATAAGCCAAATAACAGCAACTATAGTAAAAGTGAAGTAATTTTGGAGATTGAACCAAAATTCAGATGTTTCCTACAAATATAGATTCATCTTAAATAGTAGAAGAGATTTGTTTAAAAGATATATAAAATTGCAACAGTTATTACGAATCACTTTATATTGCATTTCATTGTTAGAGTAAAAACAGCATGGCACATCATAAGATTTGAGAACTTGGCAAAATTATGAAAACTCCACCATGGTACATATGAGAGCGCATGCTTGCACATAAATGCACCTCCATGGGCAGGTGGAAGCTAACCTTTAAAATTAAAGCTTAAGTGCTACCAACATATCATACAGAGAGCCATTAGACAGGTGTCTGGGCAATCAAAGCATCACCACACACTTGTTCAAGAATTTGACAACAAAATAATTCAGAACCTAGTCATGCTAAAGTGCCAAAAATTACATCGTCAATCAGTACTTTGATCACTCATTGGAAAATAACTTATTGTGAGTTGCTCACCTTATCTGTACCCTCTGAGGTGACTCCTTTAAGATGCCTTTATGTTTTAGTAAAACATTTCATTGACATGTTAACCTAGATCTCATGGACAATTACTTATAGCACATTAGGTGAGAATTGGCATGGTCAATAGTTAAATGATACTGTAAATATATAATTGAGAGATTATACTTCATTAACACTTGTTTTTTATTGGGCAATGGGGGGGTCGGGAAGGGCAGGGGTTGTCACTATATTTATTTGAGAAGAACAAAATATATACATTCAAGAAAAAGCATGGAGCAGGAGAGGAAGAAAAACAATGAGAAAGAACTATGTTTACCGTAGTAAGGTGACAAGGTTGACAAGGGTCTGCCACAGATAGGATAAGCAACAAATACAACAAGGGCAAAACATAAGACCATGCCATATAAACAAGTCTCTCTGACACCTAACAAGCAGCTCCTTTTAAACAAGAACTAGCAATATGACCAAGGCTAAGGCCTCAAATCCCTAGGAGGTTTGTGAATTTCATTTTGAAGTCTGTTATGCCTTGCATAACACCACAAGTAGCAAAACACCTAATCCATGAATGGAAATTTATCACTGAAAGAGCTAACATCAAATACCACACATCACTATCAAGTAACAATCCCACAAGCCAAAATTAGCATCATACAGTTCAAGTTAAGTCATCTAATAGAACTGAAAAATTAAGTTATTCATTGTCATTATAAGAACGCAGAGAGAAAGTTCCATTGACCTTGATAACTTTCTTGACAGCTTTTATCTTTGGTAGGATATTCTGATGATGGTAGACCAAACAAAGTTCTTGATTCTATTCAAAACCTAGAGAATCCATATTGACTTCTTAACCACCAAAGATACTCTATAAGAAGCGAACTTAGGTTGCGAATTAAAGTGATAATGACACTAGTTTCCACCTAAAATATGTGAAATCTTCCCATTAACATTTTCAGTTAAAATGTTTAACCAAGTCTGGATGACTTCAATAGTTTCATCATCACAAAGATGTTCTCTTCGATGATAAATTACCTTCAGACTCACTATCAGGACCTTAGATTATAATGGCGAGCTTAGAGAAACTAAACTGAGACACTTCCAGCATCAAATATCTATCTAGAATTTAAACTTGCCACCTTATGATTTGTATCCGTGAACTAAGGATATTTTCCCCTAATACCATATACTTCTATGACCCAGCAAGTCTAAAATAGCTTTCTCTTCGTCTTCATTTGCTGACAAGTAAAGAATACATGTGTTGAGCTACTAAGGAAGTAATAAACCCTAAAGAGGTTACAGCAAGACCTAATTAAAAATGAATCGAATTATTAATTGTGTCATAGAGACCCTTATGCCTATGTCCTGATCGATCCCCGGAGGAATAAGTGTTTCTAAAAGATTTTTGATACTGTATCCATTTCCAAAATTAGTTCTATACAAATGACCACCAATGACAAAAAATAAATGCAATAGCTAAATGATGATAAGCAATATCAGTCTCTTCATATGTCATTTTTCCTCTATGAAACTTTTTGACTGAGGGACCATATTGGCTCTTGATATTTTCAGTAAACAAGATCAAATCATTGTCTTCGTATTCTCATCTCTCCCTCTTTCTACCAAAAAGTTGACATACAAATTCATTTAGTTTTTAACTACTAAGGCATTGCACCTTAAAATATTCACCTGATGATGTTGAAGATAAGAAATCACCGCTTCTACAATGGTGATTCTTCCACCAAAAGCAAATCGCTTTTCCATAACACAGATCCTCTCCCAATCCTCTTCTCCAAGAGATCATCCACACAAAAATTTATCAGACTCCTCAACTCCTAAAACAAATCCAAACACCTGATACGAAGACATCAGGGAATCTGATGGCTTCTCCTATTCAATGGCAATGGCCGCAAAACTTTCTTCCAATCATCGGTTAAAATGCATAGCCACTCAATACATAAAAGAATAAAAAATAAATGCAGAAGTCTTTCAAGGTGACTTTACACACTAGAAAGACGCAGCAATGCACTCACGAACATTTTAAAAGGTAATCAAACTCAGAAATCCCCTTGATATACATGCATTCCCTCCTTCAAGGCCGCCTGACCTAATTTTGACTAGTCTCGCCTAACAGTTATAATACCGCATTAACAAACCTAAATGGTCTATAGCTCCAAATCTCGACTGCCATTTAAATATCAGAAAATCCAATTTTGAAACGAATCCTCCAAAATGTTCCCGTCTTTTTACAAACCTTTCGACCGTCGGTCTCTAATCTTTCGTTCTACCACACATTCACTATATTATTGATACACACCATTAAAATAACCATCTAAAACGACCATATCTCGACAAAAGGATAATGGTAACAGACATGAAACAAGTTCCAAGTTTTAATGAATCCAGAGAAGAAAAGGTTGTCCCCTAAGAACCAGCAATAAGCGAGGGCCCTTTCCTTTACCTGGGCGGGAGTGGCCATGAGCTTGGGGCTGTCGAAGATGTCGAGAAAGGGAGGGGTGTCGCTATCCGGCGAAGGAGGCACGGTGAGGGCTTCGGGAGCGGAGGTGGCGACGGAGGCGAGCTTGGAAAGGAAGGGGTCCTTGGGGTTCAGGGGCGGCATCGGAGGCAGCGCCATCCTTATAGCGCTCAACGCTCGCCTGGGAGCGGCGGACGTAGGAGAAGAAGAAGAGAAGGAGGAGGAGGCGGAGGAGGAGGCAGGGACGGCCATGGGGATTTGGGGACAGACGGTCCGAAAGCTCAGAGCCCCGAACGCCATCGTCTCTCTCGCCTCTCTCGCCGTCCAACTGTGTGGATTTGGGTTTGGCTCGAGATCTCCCACCAGGAGCGGACGTTTTATGGTTCGGCTCGCGCGAGGGGAGCTAGGCGGCCGGGCCGGAAATATTGTAAAGTACAGGGTTCAGCCCAGCCTGCCAAGAATAAACGAAGGCCCAAGGCGTCCATTCACTGACCAACATTTTTTTAGCACACATAGGGCATTGTGCAAGTTTGCAACTGAACTTTCAAATCACGCCTACGCAAGGCTTCAAGGTGAAAATAAATCAGATAATATTTATTTAAATTTATTTTTATATTTAAATTTATTTAAATATAAATAAAATTTAAATATTTAATTAATATCTGTATCTATATCTGTTGCTGCTGATCTTCCCATCTAAGGTCGGTCGTCGAGGTTGATGTGGTCGAGATAAAATCGTAGCTGGAGCTTCATCCGAGCACCTATAAAATAAGTTCTCACCGATGATGATGTTTTTCGGTGAAGATCCTCCGACGCTCAGGTCAGAAGATTGAAGAACAAGAAGAAGAGAGAGCGAGAAATCGACTGCGTACCTTGGAGGATTCCGAAGCCTTAATTTATAGGAGAGGAGTTTGAGTTGTATCCGTCTCGAAATCTTGATAATTTTCGAATTTATCGCATAGATTGATTCAGAGAAGATATTTTCCTTTTATTGGAGACTTCATCGTGGAAGAGTCCTACTCTATCTGGATTTTTTCAATTTGAAGGAGGGATGGAACTGGTGAGGAGATTAGGTCGGCTACGATCGAGTTATAATAGGTCATCCGAGGCCGAGGTATTGGAGTTTGTGGAGCAGATACTTGTCCTCTTGCTGGCTAAAATAGATCGATTTTGTATGAGCTACCGTAGGTCATCCAAAGTCGAGGTTATAGAGACTATAGAGTGCGTATCGATCTTCAAGTGATCTGGAATAGGTCGGCCAAAGACGATCTAAAATAGACTGTCCGAGATCGAAGAGTTGAGAACCGCTCCTGATGGGGTGTCCGACAGTCTCTCTGTCACATTTGTATATCTGTCAAGCATCCATCACCTATAGCTCGACCGGATCTGAGGATGTCAAAGCTGAGGCTGAAGTATAGATCCACAACATATGCCCCCCACTCTCGAGGTCGAGTTACCCATAGATCGGTAGAAGAGAGTACCAGTCCGAGGTTGAGGTTGATCTGATTTTGTCGAGCTATCTGAGATGAACCATCTTCGAATTTGAACCGTTTTCCTTGGATCTGCAGGAGCCACATTCTGACCAATCCGAGATTGCCATTTGTCGAGCATTGGTTCGAGAAGATAAATGGACAATAGATCAGAGTCATCCCAAACTTCTATAAATAGCACCGCGGTAACCTTATTTTACTACTTCCACTGTTAAGAGGGGGGAGCTTTGGCACTTGGAGACTTTGTCCAGTTGCTCGAATAAAGTTGAGCTACAAGCATTCCTCATCCTTTGATTGCTCGGCCATTTCATCTTTTAGGTCAGTCCCTTACTTTCCAACTATGAGTGAGTCTAGTTCATCCCCCTCCATCTGGAACTCGAGTGACGATACTAGGGATATGGATCCAGAGTCTGAAGTAGCTTGTTTTTTAGATAGATCCGAAGTTTCAGACTTTGGTCCATTTAGAGTAGACTCCATCCTCACTCTCGAGGATTGGGAGATTATTAGTATAAAATATCAGATCCCAGCTGAGTTTAGGCTGGAGGTCGTCATTTTTGAGGAATGGATCGCTCTTTCTCGTCAGGATCGAGTAGGCCTTTACAAAGAATCCTTAAAGATCGATCTTCAACTGTCCTTCTACTTCTTCATCGTGGACTTTCTTAATTTATATAGAATAAACTTCTGTAGCATTACGTCGAACTCATGGCGTCAGATCTTAAGTTTCTTTGCCCATTGCCATCTCTTTGGGGTCGAACCAACCTCTCGCCTTCTCCGGACTTGCTTTTACACTGAAGGAGCATCCTATAGAGATTAGATGGTGGTATGCCTCTCCTCGGAGACGACTTCATCTTTTTCAAGATGCTCCTTTCTCAGTGCATAACTGGAAGGAGCGCTTCTTTTTTGTCTCGATCGAGCAATCTTGGGACTACAGCACATCGTTGGGTCGACCTCATAGGTCAGCGATCAGAGCTTCAATTTTGTTAGATGTCGAGGAGGAGGTGTTGAAGCAGATCTTCAGTTATACTCTCCCTCTGCGATCAAGTTCCTTATCAAGGAGACTTTGTTCAAAGTCAGGTTGAGTCTGGCCAACCCAAAAAGTAAGTTTATTTTTGTCTTTTTTAGTTCGATACTTTTTTCCTTTTTGACTAACCTCATCTTTCATATAGCAAGAATCCTACGGAGCTAGAGCCTATTTGTCAAGCTGCCATGAAGAAGAAGAAGTCAAGTGCAACCCTTGCTCAAAAGCATGGCCGGATTGAAGCCGTGCTTGCCCAACCCATGGTTGGGGGTTCCTCGAGGCCCAGCAGCACTCCGAGAAAAGAATCTTTGATGCCAACAAGAGCGGTGGCACCGCTCCAATCTGTCGCACCGAGGAAACCTACCCCCCCGACCTTTCGCATATTCATCGCAGCGAGGTTCGGTCACTCTCCAGATTTTGGTGTGCATGTCTTCTCATCTAGCCAATCTACCGATCAAGGTGTCCCCTCCGGTGGAAGTTTTACCGCATGTCGAGGCTTCAGACGCTAGGAAGGCCATCGACGATTATTGACTCGCCCAATCTTTGCTTAGGTCGGCCTTGCTACCGGTCGACGTTGAGTCCTTCAACTTTGAAGGTGAGGTGGTCCAAATCCAGGGTTATGGGACTCCCTTCTCTAGATAAGTGACGATCTACTGACCTTTCTCGGCCACTTTTGATTTTTTTTCTTAAGTACTTTTTGCTGACCTGCCCTTTTTTCTTCCTCTTTTTTTTTGTGTAGCTCGTCCATCACTTCGATCACTTTTTGATGGTGATGTGTGAAGCTCGGCACATCTTGAGGGAGGCTGAGGAAAAAGTCGGTCAGGCCAATAGAAGGGCGGATGACGTATGTGCAACGATTGGAGTCTGAGCTCTCCAAAGCTCGAGCTGAAACTGAAGCTGGCTATCGGTCGAGAAGAAGAAGTATGAGAGGGAGCTGAAAGCTGCCAAGGTCACCTCGATCGAGGCTTTCAAGTCTTTGGCCAAACACCTGGCTATTAAGTCAAAATTTGCCTCACTTTCGTATGTGCAAGGGGTCGAAGTCTTCAAGGAGAAGGTTAAGAATCGCTTTCTTGATCTCGACCTCGATCTCCTGGAGTCAGACGGTGAGGAAGAAGTTAGTGAGGTCGGAGATGAGGGCTTATGAGTTGAAGACCTCTTCAGTCTGGAGCAAAAAGATCGGGCGGTCAAAGAGGCGGTGCCAGCTCCAACCCTGGCCGTCATTGTTCTCTTCGATTGTATCGAGGCTGACGAATCCCCTGCCCCCTAAAGGGGGCTTGAGTCTTTTGTTTTTTTGTATCTCAGCATGGGTATGTTCGAGCTTAATGTTTGGTCGGTTCCTTTTGTCAACCTCGGTGTGTACTAAGATATTTTATAATGGACCGACCATACTTGTAAAAAAATTTTCTTTAATGAAAGTCTTTTTCTTCATCACTATCCATAAGGCCCGTAAATCGACTGTTTTATTATGCGGGCTATTTTATTATGATAAAGCTCTGTATCTGACCTATATTAAATATCACATCGGCCATTCATCTATTTTGAGTTGTTTTCTCGGTGATGAGGTATAGGGATCAATCATTTCTGGATAACAACTATCGTAGCTCGATAGGAGAAAGGTCAGAATAGGGATGCTCATCCCTCGACCATAGCCAAGAAGCATGTAAAGATCGAATGGAGGTTGAGAAATTTATATGGAGACACATATCAATTCTCGATCTTGGCCAAGAATCGCACAATAGAGAGCCACATGGAGAACACGTTTCGATCCTCGATCGTGGTCGAGGAGCACATATTTGGAGAGCCGCATGGAGAATACATCCCAATCCTCGATCGTGATCGAGGAGCGCATGTATTTGGAGAGCCGCATGGAGAACATATCCCGATCCTCAATCGTGGTCGAGGAGCGCATGTTTGGAAAGCTACATGGAGAACATGTCCTTATCCTCGATCGTGACCAAGGAGCGTATGTTTTGAGAACCGTATGGAGAACACGTCCCGATCTTCGACTATGATTGAGGAGCATGTGAGTCGGAGGATCGCATAGAGATGCATATCGCTCCTCGATCATGATCGAAGAGCGTGTGAGTCGGAGAACCGTATGGAGATGCATACCGCTTCTCGACCACGATCGAGGAGCACATGAGCCGGAGACCTATATGGAGAACATAGAGAGCACGTTCCGCACCTCATCCATGGACGAAGAGCGTATGTTTGGAGAAAACACAATTCGATAAAAAAAATCATTTATTATTTAATAAAAAATTATAATTCAAGGGTGGAAGATACGTAGATTGTTGGCATTCTAGATCCTGAAGATCGGAGTTCCATCAAGTCGACAAAGGTAGTACACTCCCAACTGAACTATTTCGATAATGTAGTACGGGCCTTTCTAGTTTGGTACAAGCTTCGATCGTCCGTTCAGACAAGATATTTCAGCTTGGTGGAGAACTAATTGCCCAATCAGGAATGACTTTTTTTTGACTCGGGAGTTGTAGTATCGAGCTACTTACTGTTAATAGTTGGCCATCGGAATTTGTGCTCATTTTTGGATCTTTTTCAGTAAATCTAGATCTGCTCTCAGCCCAATGGAATCACTATTTGCCTTGAACTCCTCCACTCATAGTGTGGGCATGTCGATTTCAAGAGGTATGATAGCTTTAGTGCCGAAAGCTAGCTTGAAGGGAGTTTCTTCTGTGAGGACTCACTGGGTCATTCAATATACCCAGAGCACATGATATAGCTCGTCGACCCACAATCCTTTAGCCTGATCTTGCCGAGCCCTTAATCCTTACAGCAAAGTTCTGTTCATGACCTTAGCTTCATCGTTGCTCTGAGGATGAGCTATCGAAGTCAATCTGTAGGAGATGCCCAGTCCATTACAGAATCCTGTGAACTTCAAATTGTCGAATTGACCCCCATTGTCGGTGATGATAGTCCATAATAAGTCAAAATGGTAGATGATTGACTTTCATACAAAATCATGGACTTTTGCCTTGATAATAGTCACTAGCACTTCCGCTTCCACCTGCTTGGTAAAGTAGTCGATTGTGATTGAATGAAGGGTCAAGATGTAGTGATCGGAGCCAGAGGGTCTGTATCTATATCTGTTGCTGCTGATCTTCCTATCTGAGATCGGTCGTCGAGGTTGATGTGGTCAAGGTGAAACCATAGCTAGAGTTTCACTCGAGCACCTACAAAACAAGTCCTCGCTGGGGGTGGCATTCTCCGGTGAAGATCCTCTGACGTTTAAGTTGGAAGATTGGAGAACAACGAAAGGAGAAAGTGAGAAGTCGATTGCAGACTTTGGAAGATCTTGGAGCCTTAATTTATAGAGGAGGAGTTTGTGTCGTATTTGTCTCAAAATCCTAATGATTTCTGAATTTGTCGTATAAATTGATTCTGAGAAGATAATTTTTATGGGAGTCTTGATCGTGAAAGAGCTCTACTCTATCTGGATTTTTCTAATTTGAAAGTGAGACAAAACTGATGAAAAGATTAGGTTGGCCACAGTCGAGCTATAATCGGTCATCCGAGGTCAAGGTACTGGAGTCTGTGGAGCAGATGCTTGTCTTCTTACTGGCTAAAATAGGTCGGTTATGTACAAGCTACTGTAGATCATCCAAAGTCGAGGTTATGGAGATTTTAGAGTGCGCATTGACCTTCAGGTGATCTGAAATAGATCGATCGAGGATGATCTAAAATAGACCATCCAAGATCAAAGAGTTGAGAACCGCTGCTGACAGGATGTCCGACAGCCTCTTCGTCATATTTACATATCTGTCAGCGATCTATCACCTATAGCTCGATCGAATCTGAGGATGTGAAAGCCAAAGTCGAGGTACAGATCCACAATAATATCTATATCCACTAAAGAAAAATAGATATGGATATGGATAGATAACTATCTAATTCGTATCCAAATTTATTTATAATCCTATTTAATTTTATATACTCATAAATTTTAATAAAAATAAATGACTATATTAATATTTTATTAACTTGATTTATCATTGACTTAATAATATTTTTAATTTTATGATCATAAAATTTAATTATTTGAGTTATATATATATTTATATCCATATTTTTGATATCTGATTTGTATTAGTATCCATTTAAAATAAATATAAAAATAATTTTTTGCATCCAATTAATATCCATATCTGTATCTGATCTGTTTCAGCCCTAATGGGAGTATATGCAAGGTCCAATAAAATATTGAGGAAAGAATAACACCTAAAGATCTATTTAGATGGTTAGGCTCAAACTTTTATGAGATTCGTAGGTTGGATCAGAACAACCATATAAAACATTAGATTATAGGCTAAGCTAGGCCTATAATAACAAGTACCTAGGACTACCTTTTGAGTGAGCTAGCTCACCTTTCTCGTCTTTTTTTCATCTCCATCCAGGGGAGCCCCATCACTAGAAAACCACTTGAAAAAGCAACCAAGCTGAGATTGACCTCAAAGAACCGATCGATGACTGAAGTCCTTCTTAAAGGAGTTTATAGCAGCTTCCACCTTTCACTGCGGAACTCTTTGAAGCTCTTATAGTTCATGATAGCCTGCCGAACCTTCTGGCTTGTGCAGCATTCTCCTCGACCCTGACAATCTGCTCCTTGACTTGGACTACACAATCCTTGACTCGGACTACACAATCCTTGACTCGACCCTTCCCCTCAGCTGTAAAAGCCTTGCTTTCCATTACTTGGAGGACCCCTTAGAGTTGGGCGATCACCTCTTCGAGTCGGACCGCTATCCTCTCCATCTCTAGCTTCACTTCCTCAAGTCTCCTTTGTGACTCAGCAAGAGCAGTCTTGAAGCTGTGCTTCTTCTCTTGAACAAGGCAGGCCTACTTCTCGGCATACTCTCTAGTGTCCTCGGCTATTGTCTGCTTTGATTCAATAAGGGCCCTTCCCTGCTCAGCCTTGTGAAGCTCACACTTGGTTGCCACAATTCTTTGATGGCAGGCTTAGAGGATTGCTCTCAAAGTATGAATGGCATAGGTCTACAAATGAGGCAGCAAAGCTAGTAAAAAAAATCATGCATAATGACAACTTCAAATCCTAGACGCTCACCTCGATCGTCCCGATATATGTGACAGTGATGAGCTTATGCATTGTCATTGCCCAAAAATACTTTTCATCTTTCGAGAGCATCATCCCCAATCTCGCCCGAAAGCAAAGGGGTCTTGAGGATTAAGTCCATGATTTTGAGAGACCATGCCGACTAAAAAATCTCTGGCTCTAACCTCAAGATGAAGGATGCTAGGAAGTTGATGCTCTTAAGGCTTGCAAGATAGGAGTTGAAATTGGCATTGGGGCAGGATCTAGCTCAAGGGCAAAAGTAGCTTCATCTATAATTGCTAATGTCTCAGCAAGCTCGTCGATGACCATAGGATCCAAGGAAGCTTTAGGTACAGCAGCAAGCACATCTTTGAGGGCCCCCTTAGGAGCAACCCTTGGAGGAGCCTCTGAAGTAGATGGACATATATGGATTGAGGCAATCACTTCCATCTCAGGTGTGACCTTGCCTCATCGCATCAACCTCAGACCCAAGCAGCACTTGCTGGACTCGAAGCTATGGGAAGCTTGGTATCAATGATAAGGGGAATGGTAGGTATTTGCATCCTCTTCATCCTCGATGGACCTACCTCGCTCCCAATAAGCTTCTTCTTATAAGGTATATCCTTAGTGGTCTTAGATATAAGATTGCTAAGGTCAAATTCCATCCCCACAAAAAAGATGAAAAATCAAGAAAGATGGTTACACATGTCTAGAAGAATTTGGGCTCAAATCTGATCAGACCAAAAAATCTAAATGGAGGCCAAGCTAAGGTTCGTATTCGCCAAGACGGCCTCTAAAAGTAGTTCGGTTAGTGATGGTGCCTATATACTGCAAAGGATATCGACTGTCGTATGCTCCTCATCAGATATAATTAGGAACATATTCATTGCTTTCTGCATTGATTGGACCACTGCAACAGAAAGGTCCAATCCTAGATACAAAAAAAGATTTGATCTATCCAAGAGGAAGGATTAGGTGGAAGAAGATAACAGCCTTTCCTACTAGAATGGTACCACCACTCTTTATTTAGGGGATGCTCTTTCAACTAGAAGAAAGCTCAGAACAACCCCAAAATATGATAAAAACTATGGAGAATAACAAAAAAGAACTCAATGATTATTTTCTAAGCATTGAGGATAAGTTGAGTCAGAACTAGCTAAAAATCATATAGAAGCTCAGCAAAAAGGTTCAATATGAGAAGCTTCAAATCCACTTATCATCATAAAGAGTGAGCTAATCCTTTCTCAGTGATGTTTATCCAACCAGAAGGGCTAGACAACTTTGGGGTGAAGCCCTGAGAGATATGGTATTTGGAGCAAATTCTCTGTAGATTAGCCTCCCCCAATATGCTCATCTCGATAGATTGGGTAAAATCGGTTGCTAAAGAGGGTTTATTCGAGCCCCTAGAAGCTTGGTCAAATGAGCATTGAGCCATTGGCTCATCATCCGATGACCTCCCCACCATCAACCTCAACACTTCTCTCAAACAGAAAATAAAAAGAAGAAGGGGTAGAATATGGGGAAAGAATTGGGACATAGAACCAAAGAAGCCTACTGGAAGTCTTGGGTGAAGAAACTCTGGCATATAGATATCAATGACGGCGACAAAGAAAATCCTAGATGAAGGCAAAGCGAAAGGAGGATGTTGGGGGCAGAAACTCCAAAATGACAATGAAGCACATATTGTAGACCTTATATATAGCCTCAGGGGCTCAGATTGATGCGACTATTCAAACCATGAGTCTGATCTTCACCACATATCAATCAGGTATTCGAATCCAAATTAGGATCACTATCAGTCAAGCAGCCAATTATCGATCTAAAATTTTGTCATTTTATGATTTCGCTTCAGAAAATGAATGTAAATACATCTTTCATAAAAGCAATATCCATAAGATCTCTACAACAAAATTGAAAAGACAACTGCAGTGGTGGTTTGATTTCATAATCTAACTCTACAGCTCGATTTCACAGCTCATCTTGGCTGGTCACCCTTAGCAATAGGTCTACTTTCTTCATCCAAGCTAATTAGTTATCTAGGCCTTGAAGTGGGCGGGGGGGGGGGGGGGGTGCAAGGGGGAGGCAAGGGATATGTATTACAAGCGATCATAGCCAATATGAAAAATCGATCAATCAAAGCTCATCATAAAGCCTTCGACCAAACAATCAAATCCCACCACATGATCGAACAAAATGTGTGTGGAGAATTCAAATTCTCCCTGTAGCTTATGACATCTCGACCATGATTGTGAGTAGTTTCCACAACCACAAGGACGAGATGTGCAGTGTGATGAATGAGGGAATGCCCATATGAGTCCTTCAGGATGTGTGATCAGTTATAAAAATGGGTGGTCTATATGCCCAGATTCCTCAACTATAGGTGTTGAACCTCATATTATAAACCACTCTAAGCGAATCCTCCAGATAAATGCTCTTGAGCTTTCACACGCTTGCGCCATCACTCGGCTGCTCTCATGATGCCTCCACTATTTTCTAAGAGTGCATTGGATGGTCTCCTGCCAGTTACTCTCCGATAAGAATACTTCTTCATTTCATATTATTTCAGGTCAGATCTTATGTTGGCTTAAAGGTCTAAGCATAGTCTCTTTTTTCTGGCATCACCTCAAGAGTGATCAATATTGGAGCCATCGCCATCCGAGCATGATAACCACCACATCATTACTTTGGAGGCACAAGGCATATTATGGTCTTCGGCCGACCCCTCTAGCTTGTTCAGCTAATCATTGGAGACTTCCAACTTCAACATCCTGATTGGACCAATTCCTAATGGCCACAAATCTTAAGTTTTTAATAAAAACTTAGAGAATAGTAGGATTGGCCAGGAAGTAATTCGACGAGAGGCACCTTCTGCCCCCTTCTTATAGACTAGAGATGTTCAATCTACGTTTCATCAGTTGGTTGTGGTGAAAAATTTGTACAAGCCAAGTTGGCTATCCGAGCAGTGTGTTATAACTTCGAGCCTCAAAATATGTGTGGCCTATGGGGTTGAGAATTGAACGAAAAATTCTTTATCCATCACCCCTAATAGAGAAAAACTGAGGCGGAGCACACCCCTTCAATGGATTGGGCCACGTAACATAATTAATGACGAAAGCTGCATCGATTTCTAATGCCATAGAGATTTAATGCAGCTCAATATTTTTTTTAAATTTTTTCTGACAAAAATACACTTTTCCTCCAAGATGACATCTTTTACTCTATTTTGCTCATACTTCGCTAGGATATCATAGATAATAACAGGATATTATAACAATCAACATAATGTCATAGAATATAATAAGATGTCATAATAATAGAATGACATCTTTTTGTATCCTATAAATAATTATCGAAAAGTAATATTACTAACATAAGATGTGATATCAAGTATATGACATCCAATTATTTTTATAATATTCTATTGATTATTATTACATTCTGTTATTTTCTATGATTGAATTTGTATCCTATAAATAATTATCGAAAAGTAGTATTATTGACACAGGATGTCATACCAGGCATATGATATTCAATTACTTTTTTATGACATCCTATTGATTATTGCTTTTTATGATATCCTATTGATTATTATCACTTCCTATCATTTTTTATGATAAAATTTACATACAATTATCGAGAACTAATATTACTGACACACAGGATGTTATACTAAGCATATAATATCCAATTGCTTTTTATGATATCCTATTGATTATTATTTTTTATGATATTCTACTTCTTGTTATTCTCTATAATATTCTGTTGGTTATTATGATGTTTTATTATTTTTGATGGTGTCTTTGAGAAAACGATATTTTCATTAGAAATCGATATAGTCCTTATTATTAGTTATGCAATATAGTCCAATCCGATGAAGCGATACGCTCTATCTTAGTTTTTCTCCATCTAAAAAGGTGGATGAAGAATTTTTCGAGATTGAACTAGAGACGAGCTCGAAGGATCTCAATCTGCTGGCTCTTGACCCATGCAGAGAAGAGATGCATCTTCGAGGCCCACAAAGCCGGTGAAGAGAATAAAAAAAAAAAAATTTGTGCATCGTGTGCGATGCAAAATACATGCATCACATATGGTGATTGGCTCATGTGCAGAATCAAGCAACACGTGATAAAAAAAAAAAAATTATTGATCTTCTGTGTGAGCATCATATATGGTGCGTTCATTCGCGCACCGCGCAAGTTGCAAAAAGAATTTCTCACAAAGAAAAAGGACGGCCGGCCACAAGGCCATTGGTCTTTGGCAAACTGCGTGCCTTGCGACGGAAGTCATGACCAAGCTTTGATAAGAATTTCTCATAAAGAAAAAGGACGACCAGCACAAGGCCATTGGTCTTTGGGAAACTGGGAGCAAAATCGTGCCTTGCGACGGAAGTCATGACCAAGCTTAACTGGATACCTTTCCCTAAGGGTATTATTTTACACGCATAGCCTTCAAACAAAACCGCAACTACATATTAGTCCTCTACCTCAACCTTGGGTCAGGGAAATGGAGCAAGTATAAACTACGCGGTAGTCTAAAGACTCAGCCAATGCTATAAGTAGCAGGCTCAGCCATAAAATGTGGTCCAAGTCCACATGATAGTCTCAAATCTAGAGGTGACATGACCCATCTGCACCGTGAAGACACATAAAGTGCCGAGTCCATAAAAGCCAAATGCAAAATTTTATGTCACATTATGTTAAACTATTGGAGAGATCCATGGCTTTATTTACTATAATGACAGTTTGCCTACTGCATATCACAATTATTGCAATGATCCATATTGTCATGATTGTCAAATTTGTCAAGAATTTAGCCTTACATGCAATGATGCAAGATTTTTTTGTGAAAAATGAAAAATTAGAATTTATTTGTTTCTCTCAGATGAGAAGCAGATAAGAGCATCTAAAGAGTAAGAGACCACTTCCAATGAGCTTTCAAATAGTTTTTGATATGATTCTGCGACGGCAGATGTTGAGTGAAAGATATGTATGGTCATTATATTACATCTATAATCATGTGTTAGGCACAAAAATAGTTTCTTCATGTGTAGGAGTATCTCAATTCTTTCTTAAATAATTTTTCTTGTCCAAGCAAAAATAAAAAGTAAATGTATATAAAAAAATTCATCCTTTTATACATGCAATTGTGCGACATGTCAATGGAACTACATAATAAAAAATCTAATATCCACCAAGAGTAGTTATATGGAAAATTATGAATTAGAAAAAAAATATCCACCCACCATTAACCTGCCAACCATTGGTCAGAGTCGTTCTTAAATGGAGCTTCATTTTTTTTTTTTTTTTTGATAAGTTTAAATAGAGCTTCTATGAAGCCTCAAAATTCTTGAAAAATAGGCAACTTAGGAATAGTATGACTTAATCATGAAAATTTCAAGTAGTCATCTATCTTATTAACAATATAGTACAGCTCATTCTTCATTTGTGGCAATAGAAGTTTTGAATCATAGATAATAAAAATGGAACGGGAACTTAATGGACTAGTCCATCCTTACTGATCGACTTTTTTTTTTTTTTGCTAAAAGAACAGGAGTTGGAGAGGAGCAAACAAATGTATTTATCTTTTTTTGGACGTGATCGTAGAGCTCCAATCCTCACTGAAGAATATTCGGTTGAGGACGATCTGACTTTCTAATATACGGTCCATCGGCTACAATATTTTTTAAGTCCTCGTTGCTCTAAAAGCATACACGCATACATGGTACGATGATGAATGAGCAAGGGACCGGAAATTAAAAAGTTGATCCACAGTCCCTCATCGGTACACACGGGCCTAAAGAGGGACTACATGTTGACTTTGCAGTGTTCCTATTTCCTCTTCTATTGGTGCAAAGAATTGTGTATCTCAGCTACTGTAGTTTCTTTTAGTCTCTTGGGGTCCTCAGTTTTTATATTTCTCCTTCCGATGCCCATATAGGATTGTACTTCTTGCATATTTTCCTTCCTGCTTCATGTTTTACGGTTTACGGTGTGTACCATCTGTATTTTGGCTGCTTCAGTACTTATGGATTTCTGTAAACATTGTTTTTCTCTAATATAAGCTTTTAGCTCCTTCTTACCCAAAAAACAAAAAAGAAAAAAAAAGAGGGACTTTATGTTAAAAATGCCAGTAGAAATCACTTTAATCATGCTAGCCCCTCAATAGGGTTGGTGGAGGTGGACTTCATCCTGCTACGAGTTTGGACAATGGAATCTTCGACGTACTTGCGCGCTAGATAACTTTTCCTATTCTCCTCTGGTTAATGCTGTAAGAGGAAATGCCCGTGTTGCCTCCTTCCAAGATTCCCCCCACCAACCAAGATTGGAACGCAGCTTTCTATATAATATAGGATTATAATTGGCAGCGAGCAAGTAGCTAGAGTTGATCAAACTTTGGATTTCTTTGCCTGAAAAAGATTGAACCCAGGATTTCATTTAATATCTGTGTGTTTCCAAACTGATACTTCGTAGTCTTTAATGGGTTGCAGGTTCAGTAAGACCCCGGTCGTCGTAAGCTCGAGCAACATCGATGTCAGAGCGCGTCATGAGGAGACCTACCGGCTCCTAGCGGAGCTCCGATCAATTGACATCGCTTCCTGGCCACCACCTGCTCTCATGCTCGACGAGTACTCGAGCCTCGTCGGTACACCCGAGCTCAAGGAGGCAACCTCAAAGAACCCTGCCCTCCTCTCCTTTATAAATGACCACATCGACCATACCATCAACACACTGAGGTCTCTCAACGGTGTCAAAGGCCATCTCGACAAGGCCCAAGTCATTTTATCTACCATCCGCAGGGCTCTCGAGTGCTTCGAGAAGGACAATGCCAAGGGAAATGACAAGAAGAAGAAGAAGAAGAAGAGCGCCAAGAAGTATTCGAAGGGGATCGACAAGTTGATCAAGGAGACGAGGGCGGTAGGAAAGCCGTTTGTTGGGCTGAACACCGACAAGCTACGGTCGGCTTGCGAGAGGCTGCGGGCGCTGCTGGCCGCGCTGCATCGAGGGGATCAGGTGCTCGAGAAGAGGCGGACATCGGTCAAGAAGTGCAAGAAGGCTTGGCATATAATCTACATGGCAGGGACCGTGGCGGTCTTAGCCTGCTCCGTGATACTCGCGGCGGTGGCGGCGCCGGCTGCCGCGATCGCAGGAATCACAGCATCCGCCACCGCCATGAACGCTGTGGAGCCGTGGATCAACTCGTTGTGGGATGGCAGGGAGGGGTCGTTGCAGGACCGGAAGGATATCATAGCGGCGATGCAAAGAAAAAGTGGGCTCCTGGTGCGTGAATTGGAGACCGTATGTTCGATTATCGAGAACTTAAAGATCGACATGGATGTGGTGTTAAAAGTTGTGGACTCTGCAATCAGCGGGGAGGAGGATGGGGAGAAGATTGGGATTGAGAATATTATGGCAAAGACGGGGGAGCTTGGGTTGCGTATCGACAGCTTGAACGAGAAGTTGGATTTGCTTGGTGGTGGGATTAGGAAGGAGACTGCCGAGCTGTTGGAGATCATCTTGAAGACACCTAGGTTTCAGTCCAACTGCGTGTTTTGCACCACATAAAGCGGCACAATTCTGGGTGGCTACCACACAATCTGATCATGGAGATGCACAGCTATCAAATAGAGCAAGGCATATTTAATAGTTGTCCATCTCCATGAATAGATGACGTGGTGTTCATCCAGAATTGTACCTCTCTTTATGGTGCAACTCCACAAAGGTTCCGAACTCCTAGGTTTTCAGTTGTTTCCTCCTGTTTTTCTTATTTCTCCTTTTTAATCCTTGTTTGTTTTTTAATTGTGTGTGCAAGAATAACCATGACGTGGATGGAGCATGGTGTAGTTGATAGTTGTCCATCTCCGTGAATGGATGGCGTGCATCTAGAATTGTACTGTTCTTTGTGGTACAAATCCACAAAGGACCTGAATTCCTAGGTTTTCAGCTTGTTCTTCCTCTTTCAAGTATTCTCCCTTTTAATCCTTTTGTGTACTTTGTTCATTTGCAAGAATTTTTTATCTCCAGCAAATATGTTGATAAAATTTTAAAGCTAACTAAAAAGCACAAGAGGAAATGATATAACACTCCAGAAATCCAACTTTAACAGAGCAAAGATAAATCAAAATGGTGATAATTAATATCAAACCAATTCAGGTAGATAATATGAGCATTTAACTGTTTGTCGGTCTTTAGGACCATGGCTGAAACAGAACTACATTTTACAACCTGGCAATTCCTGCCATGGTAAATAAGCAAATTACCTCCTGTCAGTTGGATGGATAATTGCTAGATTTTTTGCTAGATACACATTCATCGACATGGTAAACAACAATTTGTTTGTAGCTAGTGAGACACTATGACCTGCTGCTTGAGCAAAAGTGCAGACAGATAGGCGATTACCAGCACAGATAGCAGTTGTCTCAGAAGATCAAAATATACCGCACTGATAAATTCAAAAAATGTCCGATTTTAGGATGCTCAACAAGTGTGAGAGCCTGATTTACTTGCTAAACAAAAAAGAAGAAAATAAAGTATGCATGTAGAAAATAAAAATTATTGCCTATCCCTCACAACACTAAATTGGCAACTTGCAAGATCAGACCAGTACTACTTTTTTGTATTTTCTAATGGTCGTCAAGAAATTTGACATTGCAACTGGAGAGCAGGCAAACTGGAATGCCATCCAGCCAGTTCCTCCACCCAACCAGTGCTTCCATCTTTAAATCATTCTTTTCAACTCTTCAAAATACTCAAAAAAGTAGTGGCAAAGAATATGGAATCCCGCACCAACTAACGTAGGGATGTGTAGGCGTGTTGAAAAAATTGCTTTCTGAGAAAGCCTTTTAACAAGCCCATAATCTTAATAAAAATACTTTAATTTGAAGAAAAAACAGAGTTTCTCACAAATGTTGGATCACAAAATAGGAGGAAATAAATGCTTCCTTTGGTGCTCAGAAAGAAGAGACACCCACAAGCACGATCATGAGCAACATTCTAGTGTTGTTATTTATTGCAGAGAACTAAATGACAGATAGATCAAGCACTTAGAGGTGCACACAAATTCCAGGTTATTTAATAAGAACCAGAGCCCAGCAACCATCCAGTAGGAATATATAGACATGTTAAAACAGCATGTTTTTTCATTGCCCGACCTATTAATAAGCAGGTCAATCAATCATCAACATCATTGCTCTTAAATCACTTTTCCTTACCTTCACTTCCGAATTGAATTATCAACCATCAACAACTTGAATTACTAGTTTGGGAGTGTTATTTCCAATACAAACATCTTTCTAAAGCACAAACCATCCTCCTTTATCCCATCCAACCAGTTATGGCAATAAGTTTTACCATAACCATGTGTATTTTTCCCAACTCCACAGCCTTCATACAGAACATTATTACCAGGCTTTAACATAGGGTGAGAACATGGAGCGGAGCTTGCTCCATTAGAGTGTAATGAATAGAAAATTACATAAAAAATATTGTGAAGGACAATAAGTGGAACTTCAAAGCATTTTTGGGGACATGGATCTCTATTAACAGAAAGGAACTCGACGACTTTTCTATGATTGGTTGAAGAATTATTCATTTGTTGAGTGCAGATGAATGCCGCTGAGCATATAGATTAAAGTGCACAAGTCATTCAGCTCAATTTTAGAACACAACCAAATGGAACCAACTCATGGACATGTTAAATGTTATGTAAAAAGTAAACAAAGAGAAGAACAAAGAAACCAAAATTGTATACAGTTTCCCCATCATCACATGTCGTTCCAGTTGAATTGATATAAGGATAAATTGGTTGCTTTGGATCCATCCATTGCAGGTAAAGCATTTCTGCAATCACAAGCTCTGTGACAGCTGGCACCAGCTAAACATTAAAAAAGGAATGATTAGTTTTCGTAAAAAGTTTATCATGGTTAAAAATGAGCTTCATATCTTCATATACGTAGGGACATAGTACTTAGAATGATCTAAGCCTAAGAACTGTCAACACGACAATAGGGAGGACCTAGTGTGGTTGCAAGTCTGGAGGAGGCTTTCTTGGCCTGTTAATTGTAAGAAACAGAATGCTCCTCCTGGTTCAGGTTAACAAAAGTCAAAGGCTATTAAAAGCATTTAGAATATATAAAACATGAGTAAACATAACAATCCATAACAGAAAAATTAGTTCCGTAAACCTTACAATTTGGAAATAAGCCAAATAACAGCAACTGTAGTAAAAATAAAGCAATTTTCGAGATTGAACCAAAATTCAGATGTTTCCCACAGATAGATGCATCTTAAACAGTAAAAGAGATTTGTTTAAAGAATGTATAAAACTGTAAAAGTTATTACAAACCACTTTATATTGCATTTCATTGATTAAAGCAAATAGAGCATTGCACATCATAAGATCTGAGAACTTGGCAAATTTCTGAAAACTCCACTGCAGTACATATGAGAGCCGCATGCTTGCACACACATGCACCTGCATGTGCAGTGGAAAGTAACGTTTTACGTTAAAGCTTGAGTGCTACAAACATATCACCCAGAAAGCCATTAGACAGCTGTCTGGGCAATTAAAGCATCACCACAGACTTGTTCAAGAATTTGACAACAAAATAATTCAGGCCTAGGTCATGCTAAAGTGCTGAAAATTACATCGTTAATCAGTATTTTGATCAGTCATTAGAAAATAACTTATTGTGAGTTACCCACCATATCTGTGCCTTCAGAGGTGACTCATTAACACGTCTTTATGCTTTTGTGGAACCTAGATCTCCTGGACAATTACTTTATAGCACATTAGGTGAGAGAAAAATACAAGGATTCTCGTTCAGCACAGTCAATACTTAAAATGATACAGTATTTATATAATTGAGAGATTCTACTTCATTAACACTATTTTTTTTATTGCGCGATGGGGGAACCCAGATTGGCAGGGGCTGTCACAACATTTATTTGAGAAGAACAAACATATACATTCAAAAGGAAAGTAGCAGGACAAGAAGAAACACAATGAGAATGAACTACATTTACCATAGTAAGGTGACAAGGTGGAGAAGGATTTGCCACAGATAGGATAAGCAAAGAATACAACAAGGGCAAAACATAAGACCATGTCATAAAACAAGTCTATCTGACAACTAACAAGCAGCTCCTTTTGAACAAGAACTAGCAATATGACAAATGATAAGTCTGCAAATCCCTATGAGGTGTGTCGATTTCATTTAGAGGTCTGTTATGCCTTGCATAACAACACGAGTAGCAAAATACCCAATCCATTAATGAAAATTTATCACTGAAAGAGCTAATATGAAGGACCACACGTCACCGTCAAGTAACAATCCCACAAGCCAAAATGCAGCATCATGCCGTTCAAGTTAAGTCATCTCATAGAGGTGAAAAAATTAAGTTTGTCATTGTTATTATAACAGTGCAAAGAGAAAGTTCCATTGACCTTGATAACTTTCTTGACAATGTTTTTCTTTGGTAGGATATTCTGATGGTAGACCAAACCAAGGTCTTGATTTTATTCAAAACCCAGAGACTCCATATTGACTTCTTAACCACCAAACATACCCTAGAAGGACAGAAATTATGTTGTCATTTAAAGTGAAATTGACATTAGTTTCCACCAAAATATGTGAAATCTTCGCATTAACATTTTCAGTTAAAATGTTTAACCAAGTCTAGATTCACTTCGATAGTTCTATCATCACAAAGATGTTCTCTTGTAAAATAAATTACCTTCAGACTCCCTATCAGGACTTTAGATTATTGTGGAAATCTTAGAACAACTAAGCTGATATCTAACTAGAATTTGAACTTGCCACCTTATGATTTTTACCTGCGAACTAAGGAAATTTTCGCATAATAATATATACTTATACGACACAGCAAATCTAAAATAGCTTTCTCTTCATCTTCATCTACTGACTTCTCTTCATATGTCATTTTTATTCTTTGAAACGTTTTGCCTGAGGGACCATATTGGCTCTTGATATTCCAGTAAACAACATCCAATCGTTGTCTTTGTTATTCTCATCTCTCCCTCTTTCTACGAAAAAGTTGACATACAAACTCATGTAGTTTTTAACTCCTAAGATATTGCACTTAAAATATTCACGACGATGTTGAAGGTCAGAAATCGCCGACTCTACAACAGTAATTCTACCACCAAAAGCAAATCGCTTTTCCACCACAAGATCCTCTCGAAAACCTCTCCTCCAGGATACCATGCACACCAAAATTTATCAGACCTCTCAACTCCAAAAAAATACCCGAACACCTGATACGAAGACATCAGGAAATCCGAAGGCTTCTTCTATGCAATGGCAATGCCCACAAAACTTTCTTCCAATCATCAGTTAAAATGCATAGTCACTCAATGCATAAAAGAATAAAAAGCAAATGCGGAAGTCTTTCAAGGTGACTTTACCGAATAGAAAGACGCAGCGATGCACTCATGAACATTTTAAAAAGTAATCAAATTCAGAGCCCCTTTATATATAAATGCACTCCATCCTGCAAGGCCGCCTGACCTAATTTTCACTGGTCTCGCTTAACAGTTATAATACCACGTTAACAAACCTAAATGGTCCATAGACCCTAATTGTGATTGCCATTTAAACCTCAGAAAATCCAATTTTTACTGGAATCCTCCAACATATTCCTGTCCTTTTACAAATCGCTCAATACTCGGCCTCCTATCTTTCTTTCTACCACATATTCACTATACTATTGATACACAACATCAAAATAATGCAATGGACATGAAACAAGGTCCAAGTTTTATTGAATCCAGAGAAGAAAAGGTTGTCCCCTGAAAACCAGCACGAAGCGAGGGCCTTTACCTGGGCGGGAGAGAGCATGAGCTTGGGGCTGTCGAAGATGTCGAGAAAGGGAGCGGTGTCGCTATACGCCTATACGGCGAGGGCTTCGGGAGCGGAGGCGGCGCCGGAGAAGACCTTGGAGAGGAATGTTTTCTTGGAGTTCAGAGGCGGCATCGAAGGCAGCGCCATCCTTCTAGTGCTCGCCGCTCGCCTGGGAGCGACGGAGGTACAAGAAGATGAGAGGAGAAGGAAGAGGAGGCAGGGTCGGCCATGGGGATTTGGGGGCAGACGGTCCGAAAGCTCAGAGCCCCGAACGCCATCGTGTCGCTCGCTCTTGGACCGTGTCGATATGGGTTTTCCTCGCGCGAAATTCTTTGTGCACCGCAGGCGGTGCAGAAAATCCGATTAGAAGTACACCTCCCCGTCCGATTGATCCACGTAATCATTATTTATATATATTTAATATTTATAAAATAATTTTTTATTTATAAATTTTATATAATAAAAATATTTTTATTTTTTAAAAAATATAATTTTTTATATTCATGATACTCCGTATTCATAATATATACGAGATATTATAATTTTTTTAAAAAATAAAAATATTTTTATTATTCAATTTTTTTTAAAAAAAATTGATAGATATTAAATATTTATTAAAAAATAATTAGATAAAAAAATATCTCTCTCGTATTATGATATTTGAAAATATATTATAATATTTAACTCAGAATGTCATAATTCATTTTTAAAGATGAATATTTTCGTTATACAAAATTTTTAAATAAAAAAATTGATTTATCGATATTAAATATACATTAAAAAGTGATAATTATATGGATCAATGGATTATATATCGGATTTTCTACCCCGCTCAAAATGCACAAAGAATTTCTCTCTGCTCGCGTGGGGGGATGTAATTTAGAGGGTTTAGCCCACGGTGCCTGCCAATAAAATAACGAAAGCCTAAGACTGTCGAACCATGGACCAATTTGTTTAGGAATTCTCATCCTACTTCCAAATAAGGCATTTGACTCACTGTTTATATAGGTTTCCTGATTCTTCGATGCATACAAGTAAACCACCCCAATGTTGGGGTGAAATAAACCTTAATATTAAATTATAAGAAATAAAATATGATCCAAATTAATATTTAAAATGAGGATTAAAATGTTGACATACAAAAATTATTATTAGACAAACATAAGCATATTAAAATAACAACAAAAGTACTAATTGTTCTGGCTATCAAATGTAAATTTTAAAATTTAAATGAAGGTTTTGAATAAATAACTAGCATCATGCTTTCTAAAAGAAAACTCGGTATTATATTATAAATTAAGATATGATAAACACAAAAAAATTTGATAAGCATGATAGACAATTATTAAAGTTTCAAATGATGTTGAAAAGGCAATCAAATCCACAAACTAATTCTAGATGGGCTCGATTTGCTGCTGTGAACGTTAGTTAAAAAAGATTAAATCATTGGCTTACATCATACTTAAACGTTGAGCAGATAAATCCAAAAGTAATGGGTTAAATAGAAGTCTAAATTAAGCTAAAAAATAGTTTTAGTTGAATTTTTATCAAGCAAAATATAGACTTGGAACATGATTATAAATATAAATTTCCTTTGAATGTAGAGAATCTAGAATTTTCTAAATGAACCTTTTATTTTTCAAAAATATAATAGAATTAGATTTGCTAGATTTAATAATATGATGTTAATATTAATTCTTTGACTAAATATTGGATCTTATTAGCAATATTGATAGCATGTGATTTTGGTATTAAATGTCCCTTGGTATAGATGGTACTAAAATTCCAAACTATGTTAGATTCGAGTTGGCTAATTAAGTTTATTGATAAATCTAAAATTAAGTTTGGAATTTTTGTTGGTTAGTTTCGCTTGGTGGTTCTATCTTGAAAACAATCTTATATTGCATCTTAATAGAAAGAGTTTCAAATTTAAGAAGAAGGAATGACAATTTAACAATATTTATAAGAATTTTATATTTTAAAAAAATAATATGTAGAAAATAAAAAATTAATTCAGGCTCAAATTTTTTTTTGACTTTCTTAACTATCTCGAGAAAGAGTAATTTCTCTCTCATACCTAATTAATATACATTGTTTTTTCTTCTGGATGATATAGCATTTCATATTGATTGTAGGTTTGGTGCTTGTTTTTTCCATCAACTTTTTTTTTTAATAAATCTGGTATAGCATACAATAAATATATTTGTTGTAGTCAAGGAGTAGGATAGCTTGGATTGCAACACCTCGAATCGTGAATGTGAAGCCAGAGAAAATTATATTCATAGTTAGCATCATTATTGCATGTGGTATAGTATATTAGTCGTGTTATATGTAAGCATTTAAATGTTAGTTGGTTAGTAGTAACCAAGCCTAAATCTAGTTGTGAATTAAGAAGGAAAATGATTGGAGGAATTGGAATGATAATCGTGATATGGAAGCTGAATTTTGGTGGTTATTTATTCTAGTGTGAGTTGATATTTAAAGGAATATCTTAGGCAATATGTGTGTGGCAAATTTTATGATGAATCTTCATAATAATTAGTAATTTCTGCTACTTAACCGGCTCAGTCAGGGGTTGAGCCGATTAAGTCTCAGGGCAACTGTGTCAGGTAGAAAACTGAAATTTCAAAAAAAATTGAGGTGGCACGTAGGTGAGTCGACTAAGTTTTATGCTAAGTCGACTGAGTTTTGGACTGAGTCGACTTAGTCTGAGATGAGTTGACTAAGCTGATGGAAGAAGTTAGGCAGTGGGATTCAACTGAGGAATCTTATCTAAGGGATTTAAAAAGTATTTTTAAGAAGATGATTTAGCAGTTGTTTTATATAAGAAAAGAGGTAGAAAATCATGTTATTTGCTGGCCAACTCATAGGGTTGACCTAGCAAAGTAATTCTTTAAAAATTTCATTTTCAAGGTTATCTATTACTTCCACCAGTTTTCATTGTTCTATTGTTTTTGTTCTTAAGTAAAAACCAGAGAAAATAGAGAAGGGAAAGGACCTAGAGAAGATAGTTTTCTCAGTTAAATTTAAAAAAAATTTAGTTGGAAAAGAGTGAATTGATGATAAAATCCTTGAAGAGAAGAGAGGTGCTCTTGGTGGAAAAAGAAAAAAGTTTATATTGTTAGCAGCCATATAAGGTGAGTGAACTTCCTTTAACTTTGGTGTTTTTATTGTATTTTATTGTGAGCATGGTTTACTTTGAAAGAAAGTTAGTTTCTTATTATTCTACAACATGTATGTATATTTATATAATCAAGAACATAGGAATTTATTTCTATTGACAGATTGCTCATGAATATGTATTGCTTATGAATATGTTTGTATATGGGAAGCCAGTTTGGATAGCAGAGTATTAGTGGCATGAAATTGTAGTGTATCAACTTATCATCTTTTGAGATTCATCATATTAAGCAAAGTATTAATCAGGCAGGCTGTCCGTAGGAGTGGTCCATCTATGGGATATATTGCCTTAATAGTGAAGGGATTTATTAACAAGGTAGGCTATCTATGGGAGTGATCTATCTATGGGATGTATTGCGTTAATGGTGATGGGACTTACTAACAAGGCAGGTTGCCCGTAAGAGTGGTCCATCAATGGAATGTGTTGCCCTAATGATGAAGTATGCTTGTGGGGGCTTACTAATATCTAACAAGACAGGCTGTCTATAGGAGTGGTCCACCTACAGGATGTGTTGCCCTAATGGTGAAGTAAGAGTATGCCATGGCATAGTCAACGATAAACAGTTATTTGTGTTTGAAAATAATCTCTTATATGGCTTGATCTTTCACATGGCTTGATTTTTATTTAAATATCGTGGGCTCAATAGATGTATGATAAATGTTATTATGTATAATATCTTCATTATTCACTTATGTTTAAGAAGAGCTTTCACATGGTTTATTCTTATTTAGTGTACAAATATTTGAAAGCTATCATAAATATGCTATGTAAGTTATTATGAGCATCATAGCAAAAAGGTATTTGAAGTGTATTAGTTTATTCCAGCCGTGCATGATATATGGCATTATGAGTATATAAGCTATACTTTTCTATTTTTTTTTTGTTCTCACTGTTAGATGGATTACTCACACATTGGGACTCCAATCTTATGATGTTTTTTTTTCTTTTCTCAACAGATTGAAGTACTGTAGCTCAGCATAGAGGATTGCATTAACAATACTCATACTAGTAGAGGCTGTTCGTATTAGCTTGTAGCAAAAATATATTTTGAGATGTATTATAAGTGTTTAAGCTATGAAAAATCAATAAATGCTAAATGTATATTATGTTGAACAATTTGTACAAAGCATAGTGAGATGAATGAAATCTTGGTTTGATTTTGAGAAATGATAAGTTATTTTGAAATACTTGTATTAATAGATTGAGAAGTTCATTGAGTTAAATGTGAACAGATTATCAGCTCAGCTATAATTTAATATTTTCTTTCATCCTTATTTAATGGTAGGGTGTAGCACTGTCGTTTGATTTTAGAGATGGGGTGTTACATAGATGGTTGAGTTAACTCTGCTCTTGCATACATGATGTATTGTCCACTTTGGATCATCATCATTTTTGAGCTTCAGTAGGCCTTGGTCATTTGGAGCCTCACGATTTTGTCCTTTAAAGACACTTCAAGGAGGAGAAAATATTTCAATCCATATAAGCTATATTCTCTTCTGACTCATAACTAATATGGGAGTAAAGATGTCCTTTCTACACCACAATATGCTCTTTCTTTCAGTTATAGATCGAAGATGGAAGACCGTATAAAATCTTGCGCTTCAACCAAAAGGAGAAGTACCACCAACCCTCATCGTATGAATGCGTCTTTGAAGTAAAAAGGCACCGAAAAAGCAAACACCAAGGGAGGACCTTAATGATGTCGCAAATCAAAATAAAGGATATGACAGCCGGAATCCCATTCAGGGTCATCTGAGTGGGAAGGATCCTATAATGATAAAAAAGTTCAGAAAAGAAAGGGTGAAGGAGAAATCAGAGATCGACAAGCAGTACCTCCTCATAAAAAGCGACACCACCCTTCGGAGGACTCAAGACCCATTCATCCCTACCAGGGATGACCAACCTAAACTCTGATGGAATAAAGTATCGAATCTAAAGTTTCCTCAACTCGAACTTGATAAGATGAAATCCTTCGTGGTCGGATCCCAAAGATGCCCTACCTCGACTATGAGAAGCTTCACTAGAAGCCATCAAAGGAACTACAAAAATCTATTGGAAGAAGGCATGAAGGCTGTGAAGCTATCTAAGGAACTAAAGGATCCGGGGAGGAAACCCTTATCGGATTCTCTACTAGGAAGCTCTCGAAAACTCTTTGGTGGAAGACTCTAGCGACAGAACTCTCGAAGCCAAGCAACAGTGACAACGGCGAGAAGCAGGAATAAAGCCTGAGTGCTCAAGTTAATATTGAGGCTCTCGATGGCTCAGATCTCTCCGCTTTCATCCGACGTCCGGCAAGTCGCCACGTGACGCAACCCCACAGACCGAAGGGATGTGCGAGGGTTGTTTTGCTCGGAATCATCATGATGCCTCAAATCCTGTACTAACATTTATGGCAGACGAGATGTTTTCACCTCCTTTTGGAAATAGACAGCATGCCAACGTTTTCACCATGACTCCCAACAATTGCAGGACGGCAACTGGCAGACTGGCAGTCAGGGTCCAACTACAACTACTCCCACAGTGGTCGGGCCCAAGAGTATCTTACTGCAACTAATTCCATCCGAAGTCTCTCTTTGGTGACAGTCTGAAATAAGTTGTCATTGACTTAAATCATCATCAAACTGCCTTCGCATCGGGATGGGTCCGAAGCGACGATCAATATCCTTGGCTCCGTCAACTCATCATCACGATGGCAAGAAAACTCGCTTCGACACTTGACCTTAGGCCACAGTCTATTTTCGAGCATAAATTCTTCGGACAGAAAAGTGAGAGGTAAGTGTTGAGCCGTAATTCATCTGACAGATGAGATATCCATCTCTTGATGACATGGTAGACACTTGGCATCATGACCCGATCACTCATGATTCATCATCGATCTAGATTGCGATCCCAAGCATCGATCCCCCACCAATCATGGACATTGGCCATTAGCTGATGACATATAAGAGATCGGAACCTCGGCTAGGTCGACATCGTTGAACACCTACCGGTCTCATTCTATTCCACCCTAGTCTACCGTGCACCATCCTCCAGTTTAAATGCTACGAGACTTTTCTGGCATGCAGAATCTGCCATGTCAATATTCTGTTATAGCGGTCCACTACACTCCGAACGTAGACGACCGACATTGCAATAACTTACTAACATCACTATCTTGGCCCCATGATGGCCTCCTCTCTAGCTCTGACAGGCTCTAACAACCTGTTAGATTCCTTCTTATAAAAAGGAAGGAGAAAAAGAAAAAAATTTCAGACTCTGATTCCATCTTTCTCTTTTGTTCTCTCTCTTCTTCGAACCCTCTCTAACTTAAGCATCAGAGGTTCCCCCACTGGAGAACCCTCCATCTCCCACTCTCTCTCCGGCATATATAGATTTTTTTTTTGTACATTCCCGATGCTCCGGATCAACATCCGACTGTCGCTGTAGATCGTCCTTGAGACCTGCATCGACACTCCGATAGACTTCGAGGAGAAGCAACAGTCTAATATATTAATATTATATTATATTAATATAAATATTATATTTTTATATTTTTAATATTTAAACTAATGTAATATTTTTATTAATTTTAGTATAATATTTATATTAATATATTTATATTTATATTAATATTATATTATATATATATATAGTAATAAATTTATTATATTAAAATTTTAATGATATATTAATATAATATTAGTATTATGTTAATATAATAAATTATTATGATCTATTGTTATATTATAATATATTTATATTATATTTATATTAATATAAATATAATATTATTATTTATATAAAATTTAAGAGCAAAAATTATAATTTTGTATCTATTAAAGATGTAATAGTTATTCTATATAATTTTTTTAAAGAAAATAAATGCTCAATGAAATATAAATTATTTTATAATAAATTATTTTCATATGATCAATTAAATATATTAAAATTATATTTTTAATAAATAATTTTTTAAAAAGTAAAAAAAAAAATTTCAGCGAACCCAACGAGCCATGAAAAACCGCATCTGAATGGAAGAGGGCACTTTAGATGCTTAGTTCGGATACTCTATTCACAAGTTCCCAGCTAGTTTGTCCTTTGTGAGAGGCAATGCGGTAATCATTTATTTAAGTATAACCTCAATAATGTTGTCCTTTTTCTTTTCTTTTCTTTCAAAAACCTCTTTAATTTATATCAAAAAAATCCTTTTTATCATATTGCTTAATTGGTACAATGGGTATAATATATTTGCTCCGGCAACTAGATCGAGTAGCTAAGACTACCAATAGTTCTACCTTGAAATGTGAATCATTAACATAGATTTTTCTTTTCATTCGTTCTTTTGACCAAAGATTTCGGTCCTACCAGCCAGATATGACAAAAGATTTTTAGCAGAGTTCAAATTCCTAATCCTACACCAGATACGCCTGCAATAGAATAGGGGTATTGCAATCATCAAATGCTTTAGAACGCACCAAATGTTGTTGATCGTGCAAGAGCATCCCTGTCCCACCACTTGAAGCTGTCTCCCTCTCCAAACGGTCCATCGTTATAAGGAAGCCCCCACTTTAGCCCGAAGCCTTTGTCACTTACTGCTTCGGTCATTTGCAGCTTCCAATCCTTTCATTGTATAGAACTCAGGATTAACGTCCAAGGATTCGTTTGGTTCGCAAAATTTTTTTTTTTAATTTTTTTTTAAAAAAATAAAGTTTTGATATATTTGATTGATAAAAAAAAATGATTTATTATAAAATAATTTATTTTTATATAAATATTTATTTTTTTTAAAAAACTGTATAAAATATCTATTATATCTTTAATAGATATAAAATTATATATTTTTACTCATAAATTTTATATAAATATTAATATTATATTTATATTAATATAAATATAATAATAATATATTATAATATAATATTAGACCATAATAATTTATTGTATTAATATAATACTAATATATTAATATTATATTAACATAATATGAATATTTTAATATAATAAATTTATTAATATATATAAATATAATATTATATTAGTATAAATATTATATTAACATTAATAAAAATATTATATTAATAAAAATATTAAAATAATATTAAAATATAATAAATATTTATATTATATTTATATGAATATTAAGATAATATTAATATAAAATTATATTACTATTCAGTATTTCATTCTAATTACTTATTGATATTTTACTAAATTTTAATTATATATCTTAAAAAAATATTTTAAGAAAGAACAAAAAAACTATCACTTCTCATGTCACGAAAAGTATCAAAATTTATTTTTTCTATAAATTTTTACTTCTCATAAAATATAAAAAATAATTTTTTATAAAAATAATTTTTTTCATCCTATCTTTTTTTAAATTTTAATTAAATAAAAAATATTTTTTTTATTTTTTAAAAAAATATATTTTTTTCTCCCTCCCTTCCCCTCTATTTTCCGTCAACCAAAAGGATCATAACAGTCTATTTCACTCATGCAACTCTAGTTGTCCTCTAATTAATGCAAGACTCATCACAAAATCAATACAGATATAAACAAATGGTGCCATCCCATCCGAATAGATGCCATTCTTTAGATGCGACAGGTGATTCTAGGGTCTCTCTTCTAATCCTATCTAGAATCTTTTCTAGGAATATGTCCTTTTCCAAGACTTCATTTCCAACCTTCAGAAAGGCTCATCCACTTGCCCAATCATTTCCAACATTATCTCTTTAATTAACTACTTCTTCCCAGAATCAATTCGGCCACAATATTATACAAAATTTGATAGTTTATATAATATCAACTGCTAATAAGTTTCCACAACTATTATTAAACCACGATCAGCTTTGAGCCTGCACAATAACGCTCAGATAAGCTAAAACATTAAAAACGCTTTACAAGGAAGCCCATCCATCGTACCCGGACCCCATAGCTTTTTATAGTTTTCACATCAAACGTCTTCAAAGGTTGCCATCGTTATCGAGTCCGCATTCCCATGCACCACCGTCAAGCCTCACTCCGCCGCTGCGGCAGCCACCGGCGACCCCGGCGACTCGTTCCCGAACACCTTGGCGATCCTCTCCGTGGGGACGAGCGGCATGCACCGCGCCACCGCGTATCCCCGCTCCGCTGCGCACCCCACCGCCCGATTGTACTTCTCCGACCAGTACGCCGCCCAGGGGATCGCGATCTGCGCCACCCGGGGGAACAGCGGGAGACGGTTCAGTGACCGCCACGCCGCCACAGCGTACTTCTCCGCCACCGGCTCGTACTTCTTGTACAGCTCACTGGCCACCGGCTCGTACCGCTTGCACGCCGCCCTCACCTTCCCGGCCACCGTCGCCACCATCCCCGAACGTTGGACCTCGCCGGCGACGGACCGCGCCACCTCGGGGGCCTTCTGGGCCGCCGTGTACGCCTGGGCTGACGCCGACTTCACGCACGACGGCACGTGCCGCTCCAGCTCCCGCACCGAGTCCCCCACCTGTCACGCGACAACAAGACCAGACAATTACCTCTCCATGGAGCGCCGTATGGCATCGATTCATTTAACGCGCGCCGGGCTTCAAGCGGGACGATAAAGCTTTCAAAGTCCGCCGCCCTTCGAACAAGGAGCAACCGAACGCCGTGATATAACGGAGAACCTCGTCGCAGTATCGTGCGCCACCCGGGATCCAGGAACGCTAACATGCGCCGCTGGGATCCGAGACGGCGGGCCATCGCCGCCGACGGGAACCTCCCGGGCGGCTCAGAAGAGGAATCAAAAAGAAACTGACATAGAAAACTCTAGCAAGGAGCGGGAAGGAGGGACTGGGAAATTTACTGACCTTACGATCGACGAACTTGAGGAACTCGAGGGGGACATCGTGGAACTTATCGTAGACGGGGCCGATGACGGTCTTGACGGTGCCCTCAACGGTCTGGACGCCGGGCTTCAGCGGGCCAGAGTTCTCCTTGGCGAAGTCGTAGACGCTCGCCAAGCACACCACCGCCTGGATCGCCGCCACGTGCACGAAATCGAGGTACTTGAGCTTCGGCCCTCCCCCCTCCTGGCTCTGCATCACAAAACCAACCATCCTAACCTTGGGCCATCTCCAAGGCGATCCGAAGCTCGATTTCTTCCAAGAAATCAAGCCAGACCCACTAAAATTACAAAAGAACTTGAGAGATCAGGGAAGAACTCCTTACGATTTCATCGGATTTGTGGATGGATTCGGCCATCTTCGAGCGATTCAACCGATCCGGAACGATCAAAGAACCCTTGCTCCAAATCCCAGGTAGAGAGAGAGAAGCAAGAGCTGGAGCCGCGAATCTCACGTTCTCAACAGAACCCCCCCCTAAAATGATAGGTTGGAAACAAATTCGAACGGGAGGCCCTCTTCTTATAGACAACGCCCTCTCATGACCGTTCGATCTACGTTCCATCGGACGGCTGAAGTGACAAGTTTTTTTTGCGAGCCTAGTCTCCGGTAGTGACTTATTTTTGGGACCTTCTGACGTGGCATAGTTCCAGCCTCAAAGTATGTGTGGGCCCAGGAGCTGGGGACCGAATCAGAGTCCGCTCGAAGGATCTCGATAGGCTCGTGTTGGAGCGATAAGACACGTGTTGAGGATAAGATGTCACGTCATTGTCGATCGAAGCGCCATGGCGGCCCCCCGTTAGTCTTCGGAAAACTCCCGGAAGCAAAACCGTGGGCTACGACGGAAATTACGTGCCGGCTTCAGGATATTTCTCCTTGAGGGTACTCTTTTACACGAATTACTTTAAAAAAAAAAAAGATTCCAATTACGGGGGCACGTTTACGCGGCAGTCTACAGACTCAGCCAACGGTCAGGTTCAACGATAAAATGTGGTCCAGGTCCAAATGATAGTCTCGAATCTAGACCAGACACGACCCATTTGCATGATCAAGACATATAAAGTGTCGACTCCGTCAAGTCAAATTCAAAATTTTATGTTACATTATGTTACGCTACGGAAGGGATTGATGGCTTTATTTATACTACGGAAGGGATTGAGGAATGAAGGAACCAAGAAAGTGAAAGTTTGTCTACCGCATATCTCATTAATTTGTTGTAATGACCCATATTATCATGATTGTCATATTTGTCAAGAATTTAGTATTAGATGCAATGATGCAAAATTTTTCTTTCTGTGAAAAATGAAAAGGATAAAATTTATTTGTTTCTCTCGGATGATAAGCAAATAAGTGGGTCTAGATAGAAAATAGATTTTACAAGATTCGTCTATGATAGATATATATCGAGTGAAACATATACATGATCATTACATTACATCCATAATCATGGGTTAAAACTATGAAAATAGATTCTTCATGTGTAGGAGTATCTCGATTATTGATTAAATAATATTTCTTATCCAAGCGAAAACAAAAAGTAAATGCATATAAAATTGATCCTTGTATACCTGCAATTGTGCAATATGCCAAAGGAAACTAGGTAATAGGATATCTAACGTCCACGTAGAGTAATTATGTGGAAAGTTGTCAATTAGAGGAAACAAAAACCCTCCCACCATTAACCTCCAAGCCATCGATGAGAGCCTCATGCATGATGCCTGAAAAAAGGATTACTTGGGGATTAGTATGACTTAATCATGAAAATTTCAAGCAGTAATTTATCATATCACCATCATAGTACAGTTAGTTTTTGATTTATGCACTACAAAAAATACTATTTTTTACGATGAATTTATTTACGATGAAAATATATTTCATCACAAATAAAGATATTTACGATGAAAATAAAATTCATCGCTAATAATTATTTATTTACGATGAAAATAATTTTCCATCATAAATATCTTCATATTTGCATCGAAAATAAAATTTTATCGTAAATACATATTATTTAGATGAAATTAATCATCACAAATAATAAAATATTTATTTTAATTTTAAATTTTCAAATTTTAGAGACGAAAATAATTTCATCGTAAATAATGAAAGTATTTGCAACAAAAATTAAATTTTCGTCACAAATATATGTTATTTACGACGAAAAACTTTCGTCACTAATATTTGAAAAAAAATAAAAAATTTTAAAAATTTAATAATTAAATATTATTTATGATGAAAATATTACGTCGTAAATAATAGAGTATTGGCGATGAAACCTAAATTTTTATCACAAATACCTATTATTTACAACGAAAGTTTATCGTCGCTAATATGTAAAAAAAATAAAAAATTTTAAAGATTCAAAAATTACAGATTATTTACGATGAAAATATTACATCATAAATATTGAAATATTCATGATGAAAAGTTATTTTCTGTCATAAATACTCAAGTATTTACGATAAAAAATTTTCATCGCTAATATTTTAAAGAAAATAAAAAATTTTAAAAATTAAAAATTATAGATTATTTGCGATGAAAATATAATATCGTAAATAATGGAGTATTGACGATGAAACTTAAATTTTCGTTGCAAATATATTTTATTTATGACGAAAAATTTTCATCGCTAATATGTGAAAAAATAAAAAAAGTTAAAAATTTAAAAATTACAGATTATTTATGATGAAAATATTATGTCATAAATACCAAAATATTCATGATGAAAAATTATTTTCTGTCGCTAATACTCAAGTATTTACGATGAAAAATTTTTATCGCTAATATTTGAAAGAAAATAAAAAATTTTAAAAATTTAAAAATTATAGATTATTTACGATAAAATATTACGTCATAAATAATGATTATTAGCGATGAAAACTAAATATTCATCACAAAATATTTTATTTATGATAAAAATTTTTTGTTGCTAATATGTGCAAAAAAATAAAAAATTTTAAAAATTTAAAAATTATAGATTATTTAAGATAAAAATATTACGTCACAAATACTTGTATATTCACAATGAAACATAATTTTCTGTCACAAATACTCTAGTATTTATGAGATAATATTTTCGTCGCTAATATATGAAAAAAAATAAAAAAATTTAAAAATTTAAAAATTATAAATTATTTATGATAAAAATTTAACGTCATCAATAATCGAATATTGGTGACAAAAACTCAATTTTCGTTGTAAATACTCTATTATTTATGATAAAAAAAATTTATCGCTAATAAATGAGAAAAAATAAAAAAAATAAAAATTTAAAAATTATAAATTATTTATGATGAAAAATATATATTCGTTGTAAATAATCCACTATTTACAACGAAAAATTTTCACCGCTAATAATCTGTAATTTATTAATTTTTAAATTTTTTTATTTTTTTTCAAATATTAGCGATGAAAATTTTTCTATTGAAGGATGTTTAGATATATTATAGTAAATTTTTTTATATTTATAAAAATAAATATTAAATAATTTTTAAAAAATAATATGTGTACAAAAAAAGTATGTGGATATTTAGATATTCCTGATTTTCAATCTTTATAAGGCTCTATCTGTGGCATCTTGAACCAATCCAAAATTAATTTTTGGAGGATTGATCAAGAAAAAAATGGTTGGAAATTGAAGCCGAGGATGTCGTCATTCTTTTGACTGCCCATTTGAATCTCGCCTAGATGACATTCGATCTTTCGGATCTTTTGCTCGAGGTCCTCATCCCGACAAGATTTTGTGAGGCATGGAGAGTAGCCCAAGGTAGAATCTTCATTGAAAGAGATCGAAAAATGTTGGCATTATTCTTCATGCCTGGACCCTGATAGGATGCTGATTGTCGATCGATCAGGACAGAATGATACGTACTTCGAGAAAGATTCTCTGGAAGCAATTTTGCTGGCTACACGGAGAGGGCACAGTTTGAAGAGCATGTTGCAGCGGTTGTCATTGCTTTGTGGTTTACTATAAATGCTAGACGGTGTTGGTCAATGTTTGGACCTATCGAATCAGATCGTTCAATCGTTACGGATCCTCTATAATAGGTGGTGGTATAGGCCCTTGAGGAGTGGATGCTTGCACTGCATCACCCATGCTTCATCGAGCTGACTGTCGATGAGAAGAAGCAGAGTTGTTGCAAGTTTTTGTTCTTACCATAGTTCATTCATTTCATTACTAAAATATTCTGAAAAGTTGATATATTTACTACATCAGCTATATACACACACACGCACACAAACATATATACATATATTATTGCATTACTGTGGCTAAGAGATGAATGAAAAATGAATGGAAGAAAATAATACGAGAAACAAGTCTTGGTTAGGAGAATTTTTTTTAAATAAAAAATTATTTTTTATTAATTATTAGTGATGGAAAAAAATTTTGTCATCAAATATATTTTTTCGGGGCTGAATTTTTTCAGCAAGAATTTTATTTTGATGAAAATTATTAGCGACAAAAATTATTTTTTTATTATAAATATTTTTTGTTCGAATTATTTATGATGAAAATTGATTAGTAGCAACAAAAATTTGTATCGCTTATACCCTGCGTCCCATCAACTCCCATCGAAAACTCATTTTACGAATAAGTTTTTTCATTTTTAGTTTTTTACGATGAAAATATTTCATCGCAAATTATTTTTATTGACGATGAAAAAATTTTCATCGTAAAATATTATTAACGACGGTATTTTTTGCGATAAAATTTTGACGACAAAATTTTCATCGCTAATTATAATTAACGATAAATTTGACTTATTAGCGATAAAAATTTTTCATAGCTAATAACTTATTTTCTTATAGTGATGACAATGAAAGTTTAGAATCATAGATAAAAGTAGAAATCACTACGGTATCATAATAGCCACTTAGAATAGTTGGTGGAAGCTCATCCTACACTCTACAAGTGCATCTTATATATTAGGGCATTCAAAGTGGATTAATCTTTCATAAAAAATACTCAAATATATATATAAATAAATAAATAAATAAATAAATATATATATATATATATATATATATATTTTTTTTTTTGCATGCAAAATGATATGTATTTAGAGGTTTCTCAACAATTTTTTATCAATAGAAATAGGTATATCGGGAATTTAGTAAAAGTATATTGAAAATATGTATATCGGGAATTTAATTAGTAAATGTATATTACCTATCTCATACTTATATCTAGGAAAAAATCATCCAAACAGCCCTAAATGTGTAGCATTCAGTATGTTTTTTATGTTCGAAAAAAGAAAAATCCTTGTAAAAGCAAAAACTAAAGAGTTAGGTTTAGAAACCGTTAAACCAGTTGGTATGGAGGTGAAACTTGCCAACATAAATGTATGGTCAACCAAATACCATCCCTTCATATGCAAGTACCATTTGACTATTACAAGGAGATTTGAATTAATTTTTTTTACAAAAAAAAGGCATGACTAGCACACAACCACTCACACACATAGATCGTGGTCCTTATTCGTCGACTTGCACACAAGAACAAAAATGACTCTCATCGGGTCTAAGGTTTGAAATTGTGACCTAAACTCGGCTCAAATGCCGTATCAAACAAGACTTAAATAAGCTTAATTTAGGTCTAGTCTTAAGATATAATCACTCAACAAAAGATTAGATCAACTCTCTTTTCACTTTTGTGTTGGTGTTAATTAGGTCTTTGTCAAAATTTAATTAAAGGCTGGATCTTACCGCTGAAACCATCCGTACACTCCTAAGCCAACTTTCCAGGGCTTTTCCCCCCTACTGGATTTCTGGTCGTGCTCCTTCCGTCAGCTCTGCCATCAGCTCCAGGTAATATATATATCACGCTGTGCCGAATTCCATCCAGAAATTCTCCTGCCATTTTTCAGTCCACCTTCCGCTGCCAATTGACAAGCCTACGTCACCTAAGAATCTCGTAATCTTCGACGTACTTGCATGCAAATGTTAATTTTCTCCGAAAAGAAGGTTGGTAAACGAAGGAAGCAACTCCTATGGAAACCATCCATACTTTTCTTAGTAATTGTAAGGGAAAATATATCCGGGATCTAATGGGCCGGCCCATAAAGAACAGCACCGTTGCTATAAATATTTCTTCCTTCCTCCTTAAATGGTTGCTTACTGCTCGACGCGTGTCCGGTAGTTGTATACACGACCTTGCTCTGCACACGTGTCGAAACATCAAGTGTCGCGCGAGCCATCTCTGCTGCATGCATCATCAACCGATCCCACCCCAATAGGAAATGTAACCGTTGCTTCCCTTCCACCAACCAACCAAAAACGCTATATAAAGCCGCCCGTCGAGCTCGCCGCTCTCACAGGCTATCTTTTACCATAATACTTGCCCGGGGCTCTGGTCTACCTACAGCTCATTACACTTTTGTTTTCTTATTTTGATGTCTTATTGCTTAACTTGCTTGACTTCTCATTTTTTTTGTTTGGCTGCTTTCTTCTCTTATTGTATGTACTGCTTCTATATACCTTGTTACAGTCGGTTTATATGGTGATGTAATAGAGTAGTCATCCTATCAAATTGAAAAAAAAAAAAAAACTATATATAATTGCAAGGAGGCTGTAGAGTTTTTACCCAGAAAAATGATGCAGATAGGCTTTGTTAAACTGGGTTTCTCTTGATATCCCAGTGCTTCTAAAGTGATTTTTGTACGATCGTCTCTAATGGGTTGCAAGTCGAGCAAGCCCGACGTCGTAAGCTCGAGAGCAGTTCGACGTGGGGAGACCGACCTGCTTGTAGCGGAGCTCCGATCCCTTGGCCTCCCTTCCTGGGCACCACCTGCTCTCATTCTCGACGAGCCTAGCCTCGTCGGTACACCCGAGCTCAAGGAGGAAATCTCCAAGAACCCTGCCCTCCTCTTCTTTATAAATGACCACCTCGACCATACCATCAAGACACTGAGGTCTCTCACCGATGTCAAGGGCTGTCTCGACAGGCCCCAACACATTTTATCTACTATCCGCAGGGCTCTCGAGGACTTCGAGAAGGAGAAAGCCGAAAGAAGGAATGACAAAAAGAAGAAGAAGAAGAAGAGCAGCAACAAGTACTCGGAGGCTGTGGACAAGTTGAAGGAGTCGAGGGCGTTGGGCGACCCATTTGCAAGGCTAAACCTCGGCGAGATAGGGGAGGCTGGCGCGCGGCTGCCGCAACTGGCCAAGCTGCGTCAAAGGGATCACGAGCTCAAGAAGAGGCTGAGATCGCTCAAGAAACGGAGGAAGGTTTGGGATGTGGCCTACATGGCAGAAATCGTGGCGGTCTTGGCCTGCTCGGTGATACTCGCGTTGGCGGTGTCTCCGGCCACACCCGCGATCGCAGCAGCCACGGCGTCCGCCACTGCCATGAAGGTTGTCGAGCCGCATTTTAGCTCGGTTTGGAACCGGTGGGAGGGCTTGTTGCAGGAGGAGAAGGATGTTGTAGCGGCGATGCGAAAAATGCGTGAGCTTGCGGTGCATGAATTGGAGAACGTAAGGTTGACTTTCGAGAAGTTAAAGATTGACATCGATGCAATGTTGGACCGCGTGGACTTTGTGATCGGCGGGGAGGAGGAGGAGATGGCGGTGAGGATAGGGATATTAAGTGGGCATATTATGGCAAGAGAGGTTGAGAAAGGTATTGATGGTTTGAAGGAGAATTTGGATTCGTGTAGTGATAAGATTAGGAAGGCAGCAACCGAGTTCTTGAAGATGATAATGAAGGACATCTAGTTCTTGATCAAGATGCATGCTTGTACCAAGAAAGCATGATATATATACGTTCTCTTAGGTTTCAGTTTTGAATTTTGTTTACACGTCGGATGTCAATATTGTAAATTTAGAGAAGGCGTTTTTTTTCCCTTGATGCTAATACGAGAAGTGCAGAACATAGTTAGAAGAACCCTAGCTCGCTCTCTCTCACCCTCCCTCTTTCACACACACACACACACACGCACGCACGCATGCATATTAATTTTCATTTTCTGTGTGTTTAAGACTTTATAGGTTTGTACTATTGCTGACTAAAGATTCAGAGAATCTTAGAATATCAATGATTGTGCAACCAAGTGCTGATGAGTTTACTTTTTCATTTGTGGCTAACAAATCATTAGATCTGAACACCATAGTTCTAAGGAATGGTATTCTTTAACTCGTGATTTCTCCATAATTTGTTATTTTTGCATCCTTCCAACATTAATGATAAAACCCTGATAAACTAAAGAACTGAAGCGTACTGCCTTAGGAGCCCTTGCATGAAGAGACTAGTCAGGCGTTGTGTGGCCATGTGCATGGATGCACCATATGTACTCGGCATTTTTGTTCTTATGATAAATCCCCGCAAACACCATTCACTTTTTTCACGAAAACCGGGTAACCTTTTTTAAGTGATTTTTCTCAGTTTCCATAGCGATGCACTTAAACTTGAATAGTTGGAAGTTGACGAGATTTCAGAGTTCATTTACATATTATTAGTTATTAATTTTTAAAATTTAATTAATAAAAAATTATTACGGTCAACTCTCCATCGTCTGTCGTCGGTAATGAACACCTGCAAGACAGCATCCATACAGACCGGATTGGTGTCCCGCGGAGACCCTCCAATACTTAAGTCAGAGAAAGAAGTTGGTGAACAGTAGTTTTTGAATATAGAAAGTAGCAGAGTTCTGACCCCGAGATGGCTTACCAGTACTGCTCACTTACCCCCTTTTGATAGATGATTCTGGTATAACCGTCGAGCACGTGATCCTGTTTTTTGTGGCACTAAATTATCAGACCATAAATATGAAATTAGTGGGGCGTTAATTCTCCTTAATAGCTGTGACACGTAGTTGATAACCGTTTGTGACAATTATGATATGTTGAGCAAATTAGCCAGCCATATATCGATAGAACTGACTATATGTCAGTAGAATCTATGAGCGACTGTCGGCTAGTAATTCTATTGTGCCGACGATCTAAGTCGTTCGCTGTCGATCGATAGTAGTTGAATCATTAGTCGGTCAGCTGACAGTAAGTCGGTACGGTTCGCTCAGTCGATCGATGAAGAGTCAGAATCGCATGTTCAGCCGATGCGCAGTCGAAGTCGTGGTGACCAAAATCGGAGATCGATCGGTTTACTCCAACAATTGCCCCACACTCTCAAATCCAAGGTGAACCGACATGTATATTGTCACATGATTCGTCACATTGGACAAAGGGAGTTATTTCTGTCACATTGAACCTCGATTTTGAGGTCATTTTCTCCGAGATATAGATGATTGGCTGCTTTGTCATTTTGGTGGCTACGATCGTCTTTAAACTGTCACACTGATCAGAAGATTCGGTATCAGTTGTCAGTGTCAGACATCATTTTGAAAAGTTGATTCGGCATCGGACGATATGATTCTGATAAGTAGATTTGTGCCACGTATCCGAATATTATTGGGTCGGATCTGTTCACGTAGATTAGGGTGATGTGGCTCGATCTGGGGCAGGTGCGTTGAACCGTCCGATCAATGGTCGGTCCAGATGTTGCCATGTGTCATTATCTGATAAATCTTCGATTTGATCGCCTTCATCTCGATCGTTGAGTGATCCTATATATATAGGATCGCTTTCAACCAAACTTTTACTTTTCATTTTGTCTTTCTTGGTACTGAAACTCTGTCGGACAGTCATCCTAGTATTTGAGGTTGTTATTCCCATCTTTTTCAGGTCAAGTTCCTGTCTTTTCATGATTCTCTTTTCCTTTAGAATCTCCGCCTTCTTTAGAGTCTTGTCTCTTATGGCTAGGGCTTCTCCTTCTCGGGACAGTCGGTCGGAGAATCCGACTGACGAATCCCAGTCGAATCCGGAGGTAGAAGTTTCTTCACTTTTGGAACCGAATGTCGAGCGGCTCCGGGAACATATTGTATCCTGGAGCAGTTTTAGCTTTTCGCCTTTGGGGTCGATGGTCAAGTGAATACCCCTCCTTCGGACCAGGTGGCCTTCTATGTCGAAGATCTTCGGGCGGGTCTTCGATTTTTGATTCTAAAATTTATCTAGAATATTTTGGATTACTACGGACTTTGTCCGGCTCAACTGGCACCAAACTCGATCCAGCTGATAATTAGTTTTGCCTTGTTGTGTCGGTTGCTACCGATTGAACCTCATCCTTCTTTTTTTCGAACTTTTTTCATCCTCCAACCTTATCCGAAGGCCCATGGGTGGTGGTTCTTCAATCTCTGAAAAGATCTTTCCTTTATTACTGATCTTCCATAGTCCATTTATGGATGAAATAACCAATTCTTCTTCAATTCTTCTATCCTTCCTTGAGGTTTTTCTTCCCATTGGGTCGATCCACGAACCGGTCCCAACGACAACAGCCGAGTAGCGATCAGCGATCGGGAGGACTTCCATCGACTGAAAAACATAGCGATCCCGATGCAGAAAGAGCTTGTGATCGAACAGGCTCTTTATGACGTCGGCCTTTGTTCGGTCGACCGTCTAGGTATAGTATAGTCGATTGGTTATTTCGGACTTCCCTTTTCTTTTATTTGTTGAGTTATACTGACTTCTGTTGTAATTACTGCCATACAGTCGAGGATACGAGTGTCGAGTATCGACATTCATCAGCACGCTGTCAGAAAGAGGACAGCGTCCGAGGCTGGACCTTCTTGACCACCGAAGAGGCATCAAACTTCGATGCAAGTTCAAGCGGCACCAGCTCCAGTTGTCGCTTCAACGTCGACTGAGGAACCTGATGCTCCATCTGCATCGATTCCTGAGCTGGTCCTGGCACTGTCGGCCCCGATAGTGCTCCCTGCTGCGTCGTCCGAAGAAAGGGCGGTAAGAAAAACTGTCGATGCACTATCGATAGTTCCATCAACTAAGGAAGTTCGGATCGAGGCAGGAGAACCTGAACAATCTGCGACTGCGCCAGTTGCTCCTTCAGCTGGGGCACAGTCGAGTTCAAGCTTTCCCTCGCTTTCAAACATGGGGTTGTTGACAAGGGACCGGAGGAAAGCTCAGATGACTTCGGCGAAAGATGCAGCGTCGGAGGGCCACACGGTTCACTTCGACCTTCAAGTGCCAGATGATGAATTGACCCTGGTCAATCTGACATTGGCCAAGTGACTGTGCCAAGCCGCTCTTCTTCCGGTTGATTGAGAGCACCAAAAGAAACGGACGGTGGCCGAGATGTTTTCGTTCTTTTACTCGATGATAATCGGGGTAAGTTTCTTTTCTTTTTTCTTTTTAACCCGACTTATCTTCTATCTGTAGTTGATCCACGACATGTTCGACCTGGAAGCCGGCTATGCGAAGGTCGGTGATTTTCATAGGTCGTGGATGAATAAGATGGCAGCCATCGACGCTAAGAAAGTGGCCACACTCGAACAACTTAAGTCGACAGCGGAGCAAAAAGCCAAGCTTTAGAAGGAAGTTTTCCGACTAACTGATGACTTAACATCCTTGGGGGTCGAACTTAAGTCAGTTTGCGAGGCTATTTCGGCTCTTGAGTCGCAAGTCAAGAGCAAAAAGTATTCTATCCACCAGCTTCGATGGGAGTGAGACGGATGCATCGAAGAACTTGAAGCCAAACGTGGACGTCATCAGACCAGCCTGAAAAGGTTGGCACTGGTCGAAGAAGAGTCATCCTCTGCTCGAGCCGATGCTGATTTGGCAAAGGCGGAAGCGGAGTCGGCAAGAGAGGTATTGAGTCGGACAATCGAGGATTTTCAGAGTTCGAAAGAATTCAAGAAAAAGATCTTCGAAGGTAGCTTCGCATCGTATTGCGTCGGATATGAAGACGGTCGAGATGCGGTCGAAAAATTATACCCGAATCTCGACTTGAGCAGCATCATCCCTCCAAAATCAGAAGATAGGGTTACTGAGGAAGAAGCCGTGCCGACTCGAGATGAAGCACCGACTGTGCCTGAAGTTGTTCAAATTGCTGACACTATACCAGAGCTAAGGAATAGAAATGGTGACGAAGCTTAGTCGGTATATTTTACTTTTCTTTTTGTATAATCAGATACCTGTAATCAAACTTCGGTCCAATTTTGTAACTTTTTTTTGACAATGAATGAAAGTATTTTCTTCTAAGTTTGAACTGCTTGTCTGAAATATTAAGTCTGCAATGTCTGCAATGTAAAGTAGCCACCGAACATTAATCGATGATTCGATCATTCGGTAGAACTTATAGAATATCCGTTAGTCGTGTAGTCTTTGACGTACTTTATAGAAGTTAGGATGACGATGGTAAGTTGAATATCCTGTACTCGATGCTTGGTCGGGTTTGTACGTCAGATCATTTGATAATCGGTGGCAAGCCGAATATCCTTCAACTGGCCGTAGTCATGTCGGTATAATTTCAATCCGACCTTGATCATTTTGGCATTTCATTCCGCTTAATTAGAACTAAGTCGGTATATTAGTCTTTCGACTGTAGTCAGCTTTTATAGTGAAAAGCCGACATTGAAAATCGAGAAATAATCGGCACTACGGCTTTTGCAGTGAAAGCCTGTATATTTGATGTCGGTTTGAGATTACAGTCGGTATGTCGGTTTTTACAAGAGAATCGAAATGTAGTCGACACCAAAGTAGTTGATTATCTGACTTTTACAGTGAAAGCTGAAATAAACTCCATGTCGAAGTACAGTCGATCATTGACAGAACTTGACCAAGATTTGTGATTCTGCAATTTCTGTATTGTATTCCAAATAATGTATATATCAACAACTTTATGGGTGATACATCTTCAGATTGTCGGCATTCCATGTTCGAAAAATTACCGATCCTTCAAGGATTTCTAGTCGATATGCGTTCGGTCTAAGAGTTTCAGATATTCTGTAAGGTCTTTCCCAATTCGGAGATAGTTTTTCTTGATCTAAAGATTTTGAGATTTCTACTTTTCTTAAAATCAAATCTCCTGGTCGGAAGACCTTCGGCTTGACTCTTGTATTATAATACTGGACTATTCTTTGCCGATATGCAGCCATCCAAACTTGAACTTGCTGTCGGAGTTTTGGAAGGAGATATAAGTCGGCTCTCCGATATTCGAAATTGCTCGACTCACTGTATTGTTCCACCCTGGTTGATGGCATTCCGATCTCGAGCAGGATCATTGCTTCTGTTCCATAGCCAAATTAAAGGGGGATTCTCCAGTCGATATGCGAAGAGTTATTCGATATGCCCATAAGATTGGATATAATTCTTCCATTCAGAAGCCTTTGAGTTCATTCAGTCAGATCTTGAGTCCGTGCAAGATTGTTCGGTTGGTTACCTCTACCTCTCCATTTGACTGTAGATGGCTGACTAATGTGAGTTTGTGTGTGATATGAAACTTCACACAGAACTCTTTAAAATTTTGATTGTCGAATTATCGATCATTGTCGGTGATGATTGTGTGCGGTAAACTGAATCTGTAAATGATGGATTTCTGAATGAAGTCTTCCATTTTATTTTCAGTGATTCAGACCAGAGGTTTGACTTCTACCCTTTGGTGAAGTAGTCAATAGCAATCACTATAAATTTTCTCTGACCAGATACCGGGGGAAAAAGATCAAGTACGTCGATTCTTCATTGTACGAAGGGCTATGGTGCTATAATCGATGTCAGCTAACTAGCTGGTTGATGTTGTATATTTGCATACCTTTGACATGGTTCATACCTCCTGACAAATTCAGCTGCATCTTTCTTCATGGTGGACTAATAGTATCTTTATCGCAGGACTTTATAAGCTAGAGATTTTTTTTCCAAGTAATTTTCATAAATTCCTTCATGTACTTCTCTAAGTGCATAGTCGGCATTTATAGGTCCCAAACACTTTAGCAAGGGAAGTGAGAATGACCTTTTGTACAAATGACCATTCATTATTACATATTGAAAGGCCGTCCATCGAAATCGTTTAGCTTCTACAGGATTTGCTTGAAGAATCTCATCGATCAAGTATTGGATGATCGGATCCATCCGCTTAGTTCGTCAGTGAGCTGCAATACTTCCTCGACTTTGTCGATACTCGACTGTTCGAGGCATTCAACGAATGTCCGACCCAATGAGTTGAAAGCGGTAGTAGCCAATCGTGAAAGTATGTCGGTCTGAGCATTTTCGATTCTGAAAATATGAAAGATCTCGAAATATTTTAAGCTCGCTGTAATATCTTTCACTTTCTGAAGGTACTTCATTATAGTGGGATCTCGGACTTCAAATCCACCCTTGACCTGTCCAGCAATCAGTTGTGAGTCGGTAAAGACCTTCAAACTGTCGATCTCAAGCTCTTTGGCTATCTTCAAGCTGGCTAAGAATGCTTTATATTCGGCTTGATTATTTGAGGCTTTAAAGTTGAACCGAAGGACGTATTCAGTGACTACCCCTTCGAAATTTATGAGTATAAGGCCGACTCCACTACTTTGTGCATTAGATGCTCCATCGATGTGCAGCACCCAGATCGATCTTAGGTCGGGTTCGAGAATCGTAACGTGCTTTTTCGTATTATCATCTGTATCTTCTGGCTTATTGTCGGATATTGTACATTCTGCAATGAAGTCAGCCAGAACTTGCACCTTCATGGACGGTTGTGGGTGATATTGTATGTCGAACTCGTCAAGCTTCACTACCCACTTCGTCATCTGACCTGACGTATTAGGTCGATGTAAGATCGCCTTCAATGACTAATCTGTCAAGACCATAATTGAATATACTTAGAAGTACAGATGAAGTTGTTGTGTCGATATGATTAGTGCGTAGATCATTTTCTCCGCGCTTGAGTATCGGACTTTGATATTGTGAAATACTTTACTGGTATAGTAAATCGATCGATGGATTCGATTTTCATCCTCCTGGACGAGTACCAAACTAATCACTTCTGTTGAAGTCACCAAGGAGAGATACAATGTCTCTCCGACCTTCGATTTTGTAAGCAAAGGTGAAAATCCAAATATTTTTTCACGTCTTTGAAGGACTGTTGGTATTCATTCGACCATAAGAAGTCCTTTGTCTGCCGTAAAGTTTTGAAGAATGACAAGCATCTCTCGATCGATCAAGAAATGAATCGATTGAGTGCAGTGATCCTTCCGTTGAGTTGCTGTATCTTTTTTTTTGAACTTGGGTATTTCATGTTGATGATGGCCTTTATCTTTTCGAGATTAGCCTCGATTCCTCATTGTGAAACAAAAAATTTGAGAAATTTCTAGGAGGTTACCCCAAATGCACACTTGACCGAATTTAACTTCATCTGATGTCGTCAAAGCATGCCAAAGGCTTCCTCCAGATCCCGAACATAATCTGAAGTTTGGAGACTCTTCACCAGCATGTTGTCCACGTACACCTCCATATTTCATCCAATCAGGACCTTGAAGATCTTATTGATGAGCCGTTGATAAGTAGCTCTGGCATTTTTTAAATCGAAAGGCATTACTTTGTAGCAGTACATGCCTTTGTCAGTTACAAAAGCTGTATGCTCCTCATTTTTTGGTACCATCCGGATTTGATTATATCCAATGAAGACATCCATGAAACTCAGAAGTCGATGATCTGAAGTCACATCAACCAGTTGATCAATCTTTGGTAATGGGAAGCTGTCCTTCGGATAAGACTCATTCAAATCCATATAGTCGATGCAGATTCTCCACTTTCTATTGGCTTTTCTCACCATTACCACATTGGCGAGCCAATCAAGATATGTAGCTTCTCTGATGAAGCCTGCTGCGAGGAGCTTGTCGACTTCTTCATCAATGACCTTTTGTCTTTCAGGAGCAAAAGGTCATTTTTTTTGTCTCACTGGCTTAACGTTCGGATTAATGTTAAGTCGGTGAGTTATTTCTTCTGAAAGAATTTCGAACATGTCGGTGGCCGACCAAGCAAAAATGTTGGCATTGGCTCTGAGTAATTTTATTAATTGTTGCCGCTCTAAGTCGGGCAGTTGTGATCCAATTTGGACCATTTTTTCGGGATCTTCTTTCAGCGGTATAGAAACTAGTTGTTCAGCTGGTTCATCCCTTTCCTGATTCTCTCTTTGGTCTAATTTATCGACAGACAGAGAGTCTTTAGGCTTATTATTTTGGATGGAGATAATAAGCAGCGTCGGACAAGTTGCTGATCTCCATGCATCTCTCCGACTTCATTTTTCGTTCGAAATCGGACTAATAAATAGTATGTCGAAACCACTGCTTTCAGAGCGTTGAGTCCAGATCATCCGAGTATGGCATTATAAGCTGAAGGTACTCGAACTACCATGAACGTTATGAAGACGGTGCTCTGTTGTGGTTTGATTCCAGCGATTAAGGGGAGGGAGATTTCTCCTTCCATTGTGACAGCATCTCCTGTGAAGCTGATTAATGACGTCGAGACTCTTCTGAATCAGTTAATCGATAGTCGCATTCGAGAGAAAGTCGAATAAAACAGAACATCAGTTGAACTTTTATTATCCACAAGGATTCTTTTTATATCATAATTTGCTATTGTTGTCAAGACAACAACAGCATCATCATGGGGAGTCTGAATTCTCAAAATATCCTCTTCTGAAAAAATTATTACATTGTTGAGTCGTCGCTGTTTCGCCGACTCTTCTTCGAAAGTTGCCCCCCAGTCCTGTCGTCCGGAGATCATGTTGATCACTGCTGCAGTCGGCTAAGGTCGTTGATCGACAGGAGGTTAAGTTGGCAGATCTCTCTGATATTTTTTGAGGTAGTCTCGTCGAATCAGGACTTCTATCTCGTCCCTGAGTTGGATGCATTGTTCGATATCATGACCATGTTCACGATGGAAATGACAATACTTCCTCCGATCATGGTTCCTTGATGATGCTTTCATCGATAGAGGGTGTCGTAGGTATTCTGCTCCTTCGATCTTCATGAGGATCTGTGCATGGAGAGTAGAAAGAGGAGTGTAGGAGTCATACCTGTCGTAATTCGATCTTGAACTCCATCGTCGGGGCGAAGCTCGCTTATTGGATGGCGATCGATTTGAATCGATCGGAGCTCCTCCCTTCTTCTGTTTCTTCTTCTTCTAACCTTTGCCTTTTGTCTGGCATCGGTCAGAAGCTCCTTCGTCCGCACGTATCTACTTGTATGCATGCTCCAGAAGTTCAGCATAAGTCTGAAGGAGAGTCTTGTCCAAAGAATATGTGAATCAAGATCCCCTCAGATCTCTTTTTATGGTCGATATGACCATGTCATCATTGAGATCCTTGACCTCAAGCATGGCCGCATTAAAATAGACCATAAAATCTCGAAGTGTCTTAGTCTCTCCCTGCTTGATCGAGAAGAGACTATTAGAGATTTATGGCGATCTTCGACTGGTGCTCAAGTGAGCCACGAAAGAGTGTTCGAGTTGTTCGAAGGAGTATATACTTTTCGACTGAAGCCCAGAGTACCAAGCTCGAGCAGCTTTCTGAAGAGTCACCGAGATGTCGATGCACAAGAGGACGTCGGTCGTCCCCTGAATCATCATGAGAGTCTTGTAACTCTCAAGGTGGTCGATCGGGTCGGTGGAGCCATCATATAGCTCCACTTGTGGTATCTTGAACCAAGATGGGATCGGCTCGTCCAAGATGTGTCGAGAGAGAGGCTGGACGATGCGAAAGTCGTAGTCATTGGAGGACTTCCGATCTTCCACCTGAAGCTGGACGAGTCGGTGGTTGATTTTTTAAAAATTTATGTTCGTAATCATCGAACCGCTGTTCCTGAAAAGCTTTGAAAATAGAACCCCCCGACGAGCTTGAAGGAGAAGCAGAAGGTGTTCGCGGTCATTTTTCCTTCCTAATGCAGTCGAGATGGGAAGAAGAGGAACGCCGTGAGTGATGGATAGCACGACGAGAGTATCGAGAATGCCGCTGTTCGTCTCGATGGCAGAGCCGAGATGGTCGCTCCAGAGAAGGAGAACGTGATCGCCGCAGATGACAGCAGCTGTGCCTGGACGGCACCGACTGTGCCACCAATTGCTCCGCCGACGGCTGCTGCTTGGCTTGCTATTGTTGGAGGCTTTTGACTACCTCCGTGAGAACATTCATTTGCTGCACAAGCGTAGCGATCTGGACATCCGTGGTGATCACGGAACGTGAGGAACTAGACTTTGTTATTGGAGGAGGGAGAGGAACCTCTTTCCAATGGGAAGAGTACCTCACTGCTCCGGTTGTAGTGGAGTGTTGGGCTCTGATCTTCGTCATGGTGTATATGATTTTTCTCCCTACCTGATATGCCAATCTGTTGCGGCCAACTCTCCATCGCCTGTCGTCGGTAACGAGCACCTGCAAGAAAGCGTCCACACAGACCTGATTGGTGTCCGATGAAAATCCTCCGATGCTTAAGTCAGAGAAAGAAGTTGATGAACAGTAATTTTTGAATGTAGAAAGTAGCAGAGTTCTGACCCTGAGATGGTTTACCAGTACTGCTCACTTACTTCTTTTTTATAGATGATTCTGATGTAACCATCGAACACATAGTCCCACTTTTTATGGTGCTAAATTATTGAACCATAATATGAAATTAGTAGGGGCGTTAATTCCTCTTAATAGCCGTGACACGTAGTTGATAACCGTTTGTGACGGTTATGGTATATTGAGTAGATTAACCAACCATATGTCGGTAGA
>NC_026006.2:57323877-57455762 GCF_000442705.2 Elaeis guineensis | reverse complement strand
TAAAAAAAAGCATAATTAGAAATATGATGAATTGACTTTTATATATGATTGACAGTATGAATATGATTTCATGAAATTACATATTGATTTTGTTTATGCATATTATTTGCCTGATTATTCAGTTAAAAGGTATACACTGCTTACTGGACTATTTAGCTCATGATAATTTTATGTTTTCTTACAGATCCAGAAAATTAGCATGATGCGGGGATTTCGGTTGGGAGAGCGATTAGAGATGGAGTTAACTCATTAATTTAGGATTTTCTCAGAATTTATTTAAGACTTTTAGTTTTTTTTTAATATTGATTTGTCAGACAGTTACTTTCTTTTGAACACTTAGTTTTGATTTGTTATTTGAACCAAGGTTTGATTATTGAATAAAGAAAATTTATTTAACTGTTTGTGAAGATATCAATGAGATGCCTTGCATGCTTATGAAAAGTATTCTATAAGTATGCGGCGGTTGCCATGACCCTCGATTCACAATCTCGGGTCGGGGCGTGACAAAAGATCTTATGGATAGGATGAGAGAGGAGAAAGAAAAAAAAAGAAGGAAGTGAGAAAGAATGGGAGAAGAAGAGAGAGAATGGTTAATAAGCAGTTTGGAGGAGGATGGAAGAAAAAATAGGAGAAGGAAAAGAAAAAGGGAGACGAGATGACTCATAGGCGGCTTAAAGAGAAAAAAGATGCAGAAAGTGGGTGAGGAAGAAGAGAAGGGGAGAGGGGATGGCTTATGATAGCTTGAAAGAGGAGAAGTATGAGGAGAAAAATGGATGAGATGGAAGGGGAAGAGAGAAGAGGGATAACTTATGAACGTTTTAGAGAAAGAAGAGGATCAAAAAGAGAAATGGATGAGGAGAAAGAGAAAGAGGGGAGAATGCTCATGAGCACCTTGAAGGAGGATAAGGAGAAAAAAGTGGATAAGAAAATGAGAGAGGGATGGATGGGTCACCAGCGAAGAACAATTGAAAGTGGAGGGAGCAAGGCTTATAGGCAAGCTTGAAGGAAGAGAGGGAGAAATAGATGAGTGGAAGGGAAGGAGAAAATAGATCGCTGATGAGGGATGGGTTGGAGATGGAGGGAGATGCTATAGAAAAGGAGAAATGGTAAGGAAGAAGGAGAGGAGGGGAAGGAGAAGGGAGAAAGATGGACACCGACGACAGAAGAGGGATCAATCAAAAAAAGAGGAGGAAGAGAGAGAGAAATGAAGATAATAATATTTTATTATTTATAAAAAATAGTGTCATGTGATGGTCATATATATCATTTGTTAATAGAGATAAATGACTAAATCATATTAGAATATATTGATAACTAAAAGGATAAGTTGATATTTTTTAAAGTATAAAAAATAAAAATAAAATTGGATTAAAATTGAGAGGATATCTCTAAAAAAATTTTTATAATAAAAAAGCAAATTATTATAACAAATAAGAAGATACAAAATTTATAGTACAACCACAATCTTCAGCACATCAATGACATAAACCTGTACAAAGACAAGCCAAAGTATGACAGCAGCAAGAAGATAAGAAAATGTAGAACCAAACCCCATACATAGGAAGCCAAGGATTTACAGCAGGCATTAAAGGAACCAATAGCATGTATGAAGATCTCTCGTTTGATGAAGCAAAGAGTTCCAAAGAACAGGGCAGCAAATAACAGTCCAACAAACACAGGAAAATCAATTGCCACCAAGGATGATGACTGCACCCAGCATATTCAATAAGCAACGTAGAGGAGAAGTTGACAATGAGCTGAGAAGAGAAAGTAATTTCTTTTGGTGAAACATAGAGAAAGTAATTTCTTTGGTGAAACATAGAGACAGTAGCTGTAGCTGTACAACAGTGACAGAGTAACAAGTCCTGATAGACCGGTAGATGTAGTGATATTAGTTTCTTCAGCAATGCCTTGAAATACTAAATAAAGAAATAGTTGCAGATAGAGCTCTTTAAGAGAGATCCATGCTAACATCCGAATACCAAAATTGCAATAGTTGATAGGATCCAAACTGCAATCATAATAATAAATGCATGGAAGAACCATGTACTCAAAGAAAGCCAGCAGAAACTGAAAGGATATGAGTAAACTGTAGTTGGTGAAATCAAGGTATTGCATACTGAAACTTTGCAGGCCTCTGACTATGTAAATTATATTAAGGAAAGAAGAAAGCGCGGATCCGAGTAGGATACATAGAATTGCTCCATATAAAGCGGATCCATGAACGTAAATCAAAGAAGAAGTAGACAACTCCTGAAGCGAGTAGAGGGATGTGTAGAGTGTAAAACTAAACCATAATTAGAAGTGTAAGAGCACTAAACATGAAACATGATGACCACAGTGTTGCATTTTCCAAAATTTTTCTTCATTATGCCAGAGGAAAATATTAAACTGGAGGGATGTTTTAAGATGATGTTGTGGAGACTCGAAGGTTAAAATTAGTTGGTTTAGGTTTGGAAAAAGAGAAAAAATTTGCTTGCGCATTGCTAACTTGGCTCATTGTAATTTTTTTTTTTTTAAAAATTGCTAATCAAACTCATAATCTTTATGTATATTTTTTGTATGATTGAGGCCAGTGGAGGTGTGTTTTTGAAGGTCGTCATAATGGCATGTTCATACCATAATTATTCAAGTTTAAACTTTTTGGGATGCATCATCGAACAATGGAACCTTGAACCTCCTAAGCAATAGAAATGTTGTGCCTCTTATCTATTTGTGGCATACTCAACCCCCTCCATCATCTTAACTATTTGTTGCGTGATTATAAGAGCAAATATAATATAAGACTACTATAAAATAAATCAAAAATCTTTTGCTGTTAAGTGTCTTGTCATGGCATTTCTCATTCAAAATTTATTGATATCACCACAAGGGAACTTATAAATCGGGAGGTGAGAGTGGTAGGTCTAGAAATTTTCATGGAGGAACTTAACATTATTTCGACCATTGATACATACTGCATTGATTTACATATATGTTATACAACAGTTATAATACACTATTGTCATATATGTAACTATAATAATAGATGGATGACCATAGGGAGGACAGACAAAGGAGGAACTGAATTTAAGGTTGGATAAGAACACAAAGAAGGAATACAAAAGCATTAAGAGGACACAACCTTCTTTCAAGATTTTGAATGTAATAAAATTGCTTTCCAAGATAAGATGGACCATCAATATAAGGATGACGACTAAACAAGTTGCAAAGAGAAGCACTGGTACAAAAAGCAAGATTATATCAAGTTTATGGCATTTTTTTTTTTTTTTTTTTTTGATTTTTACCAAATAGAATTGCTAAAGCTTGAGGATCTAATGTTTGGCCAAGGAAAAAAGATAGATAAGATCACGCCAAAGACTAAATAGAAAAGTGCCATACCTCAAAATCATGCCATATATTAAAGATGCCAAGTTGAATTATGAAAGCCAGAAAGCTAAACGTGTCTTTGTCAAACCATCCCCAGTTTAATGAGGTGCTTTACCTTTCACTTAGCTTTATTAAAGATGCCAAGTTGAATTATGAAAGCCAGAAAAGCTAAACATGTATTAATATCTTTGCTAAACCATCCACAGTATAATGAGGTGCTTTACCTTTCACTTAGCTTTATCCCATCACCTCAAATTATATATTTAAATCAAAATCTAGAAGGAGCTCAAGTTCTTGCCACCTCCCTTAATACTAACAGCAAGAGTTTGGCCTGAGAATAAAACCTTCTTTTAGGCACACAGGCTCCTTAAATCAGTGGTTGCAGGCGCTTGCAAAGTCCTTTCTTGACCTCCTCCTGCCCCTCTCTCATCCCTCTCGATGCGTCCTTCCCACCAGCTTAGTCAACCGCGCAATCCCGCCGCCACTGGGAATCTCCCAACCATGCCGAGACCTCCCAAATAAATCCACCACCACCAAGAACCAAAGATAATACCAATCCAAAATATATAAAAAAGGACATCAAATAAACCAAAAAAAAAACATTTTTATTACATAATTCGTAAGCACTGATACAGGAAAACATCCGATCTCTATGTACAACAACGCGAAAAGGTCCGGCTACCCCATGGTACAAACACACTTCTGAATACCAAGCAACCAAACCGAAGCACCAAGAGAGGAGAGAATTTCTTTAACATACGCCTAAAAGTCGAATCCCGCACCATCATCGAAGCCGGCGTCGTAGCCCGTATCGTAGGCGCTCGCATCCGAGATCATATCCCCGATCAGTAACCCCCCGAGGGCCCCACCGAGCAGGCCCGCCCCCAACCCCATCCCGAACTTATTCTTCTTTGGCGGTTGCACCACCGGCTGCGCCGCCCCGTACCCGTATCCCGCCGGCGGATACCCGTACCCAGCCTGGTACGGCGGCGGCGCGTACGCGTGCGGCGGCGGCTGGTAACCAGGGTACCCCGCCGGCGGCGGGTATGGCTGCGCCCCGTAGGGTGGGTACGCGGCGGAGCTGGTGCCGACGGCGGGATACGCCATCACGGGCTCGTCCGCCTTCGGTGCCCTCGCCGGTGGCGGGTAGGCGGAGGCGGGGGGATACGCGGTCACGGGGTCATTGGACCTGGGGACCCCCGAAGGGTACGGGTAGGCCGCCGGCGGAGGCGGCGCGGGGGCGGCGATCTTCTCGCCGACCTTGTAGGAGAGGTTGAGGACGCCTTTCGGCTTGCCGGAGGTGCACTTGCGGACCTGGTAGCTGACGAACTTGGGCCCGTTGCCGGCGGCGGCGTCGAGGAGCTCCGACAGGGGGATGCGAACCTCGCCGACGTCGCGGTCGCCGAGGGCGCGCTCGGCGCGGAGGAGGATATGGAGGACCTGGCGCCCATAGTTGTCGGCAGGGACGTTGAAGCGGAAGGTCGAGTTCCAGGTGGGGTTCCGGTCGCCCTCCCGATCGGGAGGCATCCGCTGCCGCGAGCGGGGATCGCCGGAGAGCGACACCACCGCGTAGACATCCATCTTGGAGAACAAATTGACCTGATTGAGGTCCTTGGCCGAGATCAGGGTGACCTCCAGGGTCCTGTACGCCATGATTGAAGACGAAAGCGCTCAAAGAATTGGAGATCGAAGGCGAACAAACGTTTAGGGTTTCAAAGGGGTCGAAATCGAAGCCGGTAAGCGAGTGGAAATATGAAGAATTTGGGGGAAGCGGTATATTTATACGCGAAATATCGCCGTCACGGTTGCTTCGTCTCGCTTTCCGATTCGGAAACGCGGCTATATCGACGAGTTTGGCCGGGATTCTGGAGCGGACGTTAAACGAAATTACTAGAACGCGCCCGAAGGTTCGTCGTCGTGGACTTGCTAGAAAATTCCACGTGGCAAATAAATATATAAACAGTTGATTTGCGGTGAGGATAAAAATGATTGTCTTCGGTGATAGCGTCAGAAATGATAGAATCGGAGCCTAGCCATTAGATTGCTAGTGACGGCCTTATATTTTTTTTCTGAGCCTTTTGTCTCGTAAACTAGTGTTTCCGGTAATTTTGATCGATATTATTCATATTAAAAATATAAATAAAAAAAAAATTTAAAAAAAATTCAATCATTATTATTGACTAAATTTAGAACAATACGAAGCAATTAAGAGTTTATTTACTTCTCTATTATCTGAACTTTCATTCAAAATTTTATTATTATATCTGTTTCGCATATTTTTTAAAAAATAAATAATATTATAAATTTAATTATATTTTATATTGTTGAACACATCAAAAATTTAATGTGACAACAAGATCAAACATGCTGGTAAGCTCTACAGAATTTTTTATTTTTAAAAATTATAAAATATATATTAAAATAATATGAGCGTCTAATTGTATCATAAAATAAAGTAAAAATTGCACCCAGAGTTTGCAAGAAGGGTGGCACCTAGCGCCCGCGTCAGGAACGCGTGGTAGCGTGAGATCAAGGCTTAGTCGCGAAGAATGGTGACCGTTGAGTGAGGTTGCACGAAGCAACATGGTTAAAAGATGGTGGGATGTGGATGACTGTACAGCCGTTCTTTTTGATATTCTTTGATGCTCTAATTTAATAGGAAAGGATGAGGAGAAAATTGGGAATGTTCTTTTTCATAAGAGTTGCGAGTCACGTGACATCAATTTTTGTTTCTTTTTTCAAAAAGAAGCCATATCATTCATATATCTTTAATATTAATTTAAGTAAATTATCCTAATCTTTCTCGATATTTAGAGTAATTATATGATCCCATCCAATATTTCAAAAATATACACACAACCCTCTGATCAAATATAAAAATTTAAAATTTAAAAAATAAAAAATTATTAAAATAAAAAAAAAGAAGATATTTTTAAACTCAAATAGATTAGATAGTGATGATGTTGTAAGACCATTAGTTTATTTAACAGAAAGATATTCGTAGGAGGTTACATATCATGTATGTAGCAAAAGTTAGGTAATAGAATATATATTTCCAAAATGTTGGGTGGAAATCTATAATTACCTCAAATTTTGAGAGAAGTAATTGTAATTTTAATATTTAATAATAATTATTATTTTTAAAATAATTAGAAGAAAGGAAAGGACTTTGTTGACATTGATTGCTAATATCTCCATGTAAAGTGTTATGACAGGCGTCTACCACCCGATGTCGATTTTCTCTTCTTTGGATTGCACCAAAGACTCATCTTGGGTTCATTACTGACAAATTGAAAAAAACTAGAAGATCTCCTCGGATGTTGAGAAAAGAAGACCAATCCACCAAACTAAAATGATTCTATGATGTCGGTTACCATCCAACCCTGAGTTCGAATGCATACCAACCTTGAGGCCAAGATCACACTGACGATACAAGATGAACTCTAAGCCATTAGACTATTAAAGAAGAAAAAATCATCCCGAAGAAATCTCCTAGAATCTTGGGTGGTTTTTTTTAATCACGGATACATAGGGGTGCAAATGGGTCGGGTCGGATTGGATCTTGAGTGACTCTGACCCAACCCAATTCTTTGATCGAGTCTGTATATGGGACCCAAATCCAGTCCAATAGAAAATCAAATTTATGATCAAATTTTTTGATCCAACAGATCATTCAGATCGAATCGGATCCATATATAACTAGGCCCCAATCCATGAAATACGGGTTCAATTTGGATCCTGATCGAATTTTGATCAACATGGAGTTGTCTTAATAGTGACAGTGATTTTTAGCTCAGTATAAGTCTTAAGCATTTCATTTTCATGAGGATTTTAACTCGATACTTAGATTGAGATTTTGGCATAAGAAAAATTTGAAAACAAAAGATATGATTCTCTTCACCGATTAGCACCATAGAATCACCAAATTGGATGATTATTAGCATTCTTGAGATTTGTCTTTTTCAAGAATAAGAAGTGTAAGGCCAACCTTGTGGTAGAAATCTATAGATCCAGGACAATGAATCCTATATATTACAAAAAATAAGTGGAGCGTCAAGAGTCAGTTGAAAATGACGATGACTCATGATGGCCTGAATAAAAAGGATTGAAGTGGATTGAACAAGTTTTCTTGAAGTTTGGATGGCATGAGTATGAAATGCAACATGTCAAAACTCAGTTATCTTACTAAATTAGGCGGGGATGACTGAGTATAAGTATTTTAAGGATAAAATTATTTCGAGCAATCATAAGGGCTACTTTGGAATGGCAGTTGCAGGTATATATATTAATAAATACAAGTAGAAATATATAAGAGATGTTACAAATCCATTGTGTACAACTGATCATTATGTTAGTAATTGTATCTTTTGATTACTCTTTTTTTTATCTAAATTTTTTAAAAAATTTATCATGCTCTAATGGTTCGAGGTCAAATATTATGTATTGAAGCTACACTTACAGTTTTTAGGATAGTACTTGATATGCTGGTATACATAATCTGCTAGTGATGTTATTGTTTCATCTATATTATCCATAATTTAATAATAAAATATAAAATTATAAGAGCTCCAAAGAAACTTAGGCTGAGTTAGAAGATGCAATAGTTTAAGTGAATGATCGGATCCCGTATTGGATTTGAATCAGGTCGGGTCAGATTGGATCATTTATCTTAAGATCTAAATCAACCCAAAAATCTTCATAGATCGGGTCAGATTGGAATTCAGTAAATCCAGACCCGATCCAAAAAATATAATGGGTCTAATTTTAGAATCCGACCTGGCTCCATGGGTCATTTAAAATGGTTCGGATTGGATCTATATAGATCGGATTGGATCGAATCATGAGTCAACCCGATCTATTTACATCCCTACGGGTACATGAACTAATATCATATAATTAACTCCTGTAACCCACTACTCGTGATCATCATGATCATGGGCACTGATTCTCTGCTTTCGTTACTGAATTTTAAGGTAACGCATAACTATTCCCCTCTGTATGAAGGGGGGCATGAGAGACTCTTAGGTATGTTCTATTAGAGAATAAGCATCCATTTTTTTTTATTCTCTTTCCTCTGTTATTTTCAAGCTTCGATTGACTTAAGTATCAGAGGATTCCTCATTAAAAAAATTTTAGAGGCCTCTACTGGAGAATTTTCATTGAGGATGGGCTTTTTTTTTTTTAGATTTTCAAAAAAAATTCGTTTTTAGATAGGCACTGAACTCCAAGTTAGTAGTAGACCAACTCCGTCCATCTCAACTCGGAGAGCCATGATAAAAATTGATATGTTAGATTTTTTTTTTCTGATAACAAAATACCTAAGCCAATTTCTACAAAAAAAAAAAAAAAAAAAAAGCTAAGCCAAGACGAAAGCTATTTTGCATTAGAACCTAGAATTACTTAAAAATTAATTAATAGTCTCAGGTGTAGCTATAAAGTTCAATAGACTACTTTTCCTGAGACTTCTGTAAGCATATTTTCTTTTTTCTTGGGTTAAAAGAAGGCGAAGAACTCTCATAGACTAAGATCGTAAAAACAAGTCAACCTACATAAAACACGGCTTGTATCCGAGGTTTAATGTCGGGATGAATGTCCGAGGATGACAAGAAATCTTCATTAGAAAAAAAATAGATGATTAGAGAAAAAAATCTGCTTTGAAGGCTCAACCGGATTTATCAGATTTCAAAAACAACCGAGAGAGAAGAAAATTAGAAAAAGAGGGAAAAAGTAAAAAAAAAAAAAAAAGAAAAGAAAAAAGAAAAATTTGGACAACTTGCTTTCTCTTTTATGAACATCTCAATCTTGTCCACCAATCTCGCGTCATCTCTTTCTGTCAATATTCCCCTTCTCCTCTAGCGCGTCCCATCTCCTTTCTTCTCAATACTCTCTTGTGAAAACCTAATCCCTGCCGGCCCCTCAGGATTTTGCTCTTTTCTATTCTTCGATTTTTATCCCTGAAGACCTTTTGAGGTGCAGTAATTGTTGTTTTGGCCAAAGCGAACAAGCGATCTCCAGAGGGATCTCTCGAGCAGCAACATCGCCGTTGGATGTGATTAAGATCAGGGTTCGGGTTAGTCTCAAGTTCACAAGCTTCAAAAATTTTGGGATTCAGTCTTCTTTTATTACTTAGGGTTTGTTGTTCTTTTGATGTGATTTTTTTTTTCCTTGAAGATAGAATTTTGTGGTAATGTAGCTTTCTACATGATAGAAAAGGACGAAAGTCGTGTTCTTTTCTATGAAATTTATTAGTCAACAGATAAGCAAGACCACCAGAGTAAGTTCTATGAAATTTATTAGTCAATTTTACCATCCTGACCATCCATCAAAGGAATTTGGAAGAAAGTTAAAGGACATCAACTTTAAAAGGGTACTCACCGTTTAAAATAGAATCAAAAAAAGACTCAGACTAGCACAGGTCAATTGGTTTTTAGCTATAAATTTCAGCAGATGGAAAGAGAGAATAGAATCTTCTTGCAAAAAGTGGAGATCTGCTGATACTATTACCATCTTGGGAATTATTCTTTTCATGAACTAGGCCACTCCTGGGAATTCCAAGAAAATTTCGGCTCTCTTTAGTTTACATTTTGTTTTATCCCTTGTTTCCTTTGGAATTGTCTTAATCTGTTAATCTTTAAGGTTGTACTCTTTCTTCCAACCCTCTTCCCCTCCCCTTTTCGTAACTAGTTTCCTTGATAAAACTGGGTGGATTAATACCCCCCTCCCCTCCCCTTTTCCCATCCAAAAAAAAAAAAAAAAAAAAAAAGAAAAAAAGAAGAAAAAAGGGAAGACGAAGAAAAGAAAAAGAAAAAGAAATTAACATGATCGATCAACCCATATAAGGTTAGGAAAAGAATTGGAAAACAGGCATCACATTGAGGATTGTTTTTGTTATTAAAAAAAAAAAGTCAAAAGCCTAAATGATTATGATCAAGATGCTGCTGTTCTGTGAATCCAATATTACTCACAGGGCATATGCAATTGACAAATCGGTATACGTCCATCACAATTCACAAAATATCCTTCTATGATACACACCTATTATGTTTATTAGATTGATCACTACCTGTCCATAACAAATCTGAATTTGAGGATTTTGTTCACATAGATATGGATAAATGATGGGTTTAATTGTGTTTGGAACGATGCCATTAAAGTGCAACAGTTTTGCATATTTTTCAGCAGCGTTGCAGCGACTAGATCAAATGTTTCCCAATCAGGAAAGACTTATGAGTTTGAATTCACTCTGCACAGTGCTTTGAGCAACTTTATACAGGGAAATACATAAATTATGATAGAACTGTTGGATAATAACGAAAAGGGCAATGCTTTGGAGGCACGGGCGCGATCTAGGGCCTGCTGTCTTCACCTTTTCGGTCAGGGCCCCGATGGAGACGATGGAGAGCCCACTCGAGGATGGTGGTGGGTGTCGAGAGCTCTGTACCCTTGTGATGGCAAGGGTGTCGAAGCAGAAGCCTGAGAATGAGATAGAGGGCACCCTCTTTGGTGGTGCAGCAGTCGAGGGCCAGATGCACATGGAGGCACTAGATGTGGATCAGGGCCCCTCTCATGAGGTTGCGATGGCTAGACTCATACAGACCATTCACGATGAAGGGATGACCATGGTGATGGTGGATTCGTCGCATGATGGGGTTGGGGTGGATTATCTAGATGAGGGGGGTGCGAGTGAAGGCCCATTTCCTGATGAGTCTTCTCCATGAGGATCATGTTTTGGAATTATTGGGGGTAGGGAAGCCCTCCTTCCAATCGACCTTTGGTTGGTTACTTCAACAGCATAATCTTGATATTTGTGTGCTGAGTGAGACCCGCCTTTCTGGAGTAGGTCTGGTCCGGGCTAGACAGAGGATCCCTAGGGCCTGGAGCTCCTATGCTATGGAGTCTCGTGGCCTTTCGAAAGGCATTGTGGTGATGTGGAGGTATGGTTTGATTTATATGGATACGTTTCATAGATGTGAGCAGCAAGTTGTATTAGTCATCACGGACCAGTCTGGGAGGCCCTAGCTCCTCTCCAGTATTTATGCGAGCACTGAGTATAGGGATCGGAAAGTACTCTAGGTAGAGATATCCAGACTCCTGATGTAGGGTTGGCCCTCCCTTATGGCTGGAGACTTCAATTGTATTGTGGGCTTCCATTAGAAGCGTGGCGGCAGGTAGTGGGAGGACAATGTTGAGTCTTAGGAGTTTAGAGCCTTTATTAGTAACACGGTGCTGATTGATCTCAGTTTCACTAGCTTGAGATTCACTTGGTGCAATAATCGACATGGGTCAGTTCGGATTTGGGAGAGGATTGATCGGGTACTTACCTCTGCTTAGTGGATCCAGTGATTTTTAGGGTACTATGTTTAGCACCTGTCGAGGATTGCCTCCGATCATTGCCTGATTCTTATCTCGAAGGGCGCCAGCCCAGGGCCCTCTTCCGGTTTGAGAAGTTCTGGACCTTTTATTTGAGGTCATGGGACTTGATCTGGGAGGTGTGGAGGATGTCAATCCATGGAGATGCGAGGTATAGGGTGACTCGTAGGTTGGAGCTGGCCAGACACAGACTTCTTAAATGGAATCGCTTCGAGGTAGGGGATATATTTCGACGGATCGAGCTGATCGAGGTCGATATTATGGAGTTGCAGCAGAAAGAGGATCAGAAGGGGGCCTTCATAAGCTGGAGATGGGGGAACTCTGAGGTAAGCTCTCCGAGTATCACTCTTTTCTGAGGTAACAGGAGATCTTATGGAGGTAGAAGTCCAGAGTTCAGTGGATCTAGGAGAGAGACCGAAATATTAGATTTTTTTTATCCATCCACCATGATTCGGAGATCCACCAATCGTATCAGGTAGCTACGGAGGAGCGATGACAGTGTGGTGGATGACAGTGGTGGGATCCGTGCTGAGATCCTTCAGTTCTTCAGGGATCGATGGATGGCATCACTAGGAGAGGACTATCCCATTTCAGGTGCGCAGCCGACAGTTTGTGTCTCCGCTTGAGAGAATGATGTTTTGACCAGCCTGACATCTTCTAAGGAGATGCGTGGGGTCCTTTGATCTCTTGGAGAGGATAAGACCCTAGGGCTTGACGATTTTCCATCGCTGTTCTTCCGTCGTTCCTGACTGATCATCTGAAAGGAGGTGATGGAGGCAATGCAGGTGACCTTTAAGTCTAGAGGTATTCCGATGGAGTGAAAACGAACCTTGATCATCCTCATTCCGAAGCGGCCAGACGCTTCGATCCTTGAGCACTTCAGACCTATCAGTCTTTGCACCACTCTTTATAAGATGTGTGCAAGGATTTTGGTAGGTTGTCTGAAGCCGCTGATGCCTCGCCTGATTAGCCCAAAGTAGGGTACCTTTGTTAGTCATCGGTCCATTACCAACAATGTTATGCTGGCCCAGGAGTTCATGCACGATCTCCAGAGAGCTTCATATCATCGCAGCCTCATGGTGATCAAGTTGGACTTGGAGTGGACGTATGATCGAATGAGCTGATCTTTCCTTCAATGGACACTCCAGGAGCTGGACTTCAGGGAGGAGTGGCTTGACTGGATTATAGACTGCATTGAGATCTCGAGCTTCACCATCCTTGTCAATGGCACCCTGATGGACTTCTTTCACTCATCATTGGTCTTCACCAAGATTGTCCTTTGTCTCCCTACTTATTCATTTTATACATTGATGCCTTATCCAGAGTGTTGAGGGCTACGGTTTAGAGGCAGGCCCTGGAGCCATGTTGGCCTACCCTTGGTGCCCAGCCTCTATCGCACCTCCTCTTTACAGATCACTGCCTTCTCATCGAGCATACCTCGATCCAGAATGCGGAGTGCTTTGCTCCCATTATACAGGCTTACTATCGGTCGTCTGATCAATGGGTCAACATTCAGAAATCTACTGTCTTCTTCAGTCTGAGGACTAGGCCCTAGATGAGGCTAGCGATCAGGGAGAGCCTGGAGATTCAAGAGCAGACTGGGATACTGACCTATCTCGATGTTTTGATCACTGGGCGCCGCTTGCAGCAGGTTGAGTGCAGACCTATGGAGCAGAGGATCCAGGAGCAAATCCAAGACTAGTAGGCAGGCCAACACATTGTCTCTAATGGACAGGACGACTTTGGTGAGATCGATAGTGTGCTCTGTTTTGGTGTACCTTCTGGCCGACATGATCATGTCAGTTGCTTGCATTAGAGGGATGGAGCAATAGCTTTGCAACTTCTTGTGGGGCTCCTGGAGCGATCGTCATCGAGTCCATCTATTTTTTTGAGAGATGGTGTGCCAGCCTGTGCGGGATTGTAGTTTGGAGATCCATTCCTTGCTGACAAAAGGGAGGCTTTGATTGCCAGACATGCGGTTAGATTCTTGATCTAGTCTGATTATTTGTGGAGTAGGATGATGAGAGCCCGATACGGTGAGTGAAGCTATGGGACCCCCTATCCGGGTGGCCCGGGGTTGCTCTTTCATCTTGAAGGAGATTTGTGCTTGGGGGTCTGACATTATGCACCAGATCAGATATCTCATCGGGGATGGGTGCTTGATGGAGGTGATCCAGGATGTCTGAATTTTCAATATTCCTCTTTCTCACTGGCCGAACTTTTTCAGCTACAAAGTGGACCACATGAGGGTGTCTGACCTCATTACCGATGATGAAGCGAGCTGGAGAGCTCAAAAGATCACTTGCCTTTTTGGGGGCCCTCTTGTTGAGCGGATCCTTATTATTCCAATTTCGGTGCATCCTAGTTCGGATGTGAGGGTCTAGGGTCGTTCCTGTTGCCTGAAGATTTTCTTGAGAGATCTTTCTCAGTTGTATGGTTCGGTGCCGATTGAGAGGATCAAGGCTTTTTGGATCTGGAGAGTGACCGCTCATCCCAGGGTGCGGGCTTTTCTTTAAAAGCTTTCCTAGAGCTGACTTCCCACTTAGGCTCTCTTTAGGGACAGGGGTATGGAGATTTCCACCCTGTGTCTAGTGTGTGGGGTGGAGGAGTCTGTGGAGCATGCCATTATGGTCTGTCCTATACTGAGGGCCATCTGGAGACAGGCGGGTGCCTATCCGTGGGAGACGAGCATTGATTCATGGCTGGTATCTTTTCTTGACTTGATCCGTCACAGTGTGACTGACGGGCTGACTGTCGTGGATGGTTGGATGACTTATATCGCTTACCACATTTGACTATCCAGGAATAGTCGTATTTTTGACAGTGAGGTGATCCCTGATCAGCGGGTGTTGGAGAGAGTTGTCTGTTTTACTCAGGAGCAATACCGATTTGATATGGCCACTCCATCCCTTGACAACCCCGATCCTTGGAGCTCCCTGACTGCCCTGATAGTGACCTACAGGGTTTTCTTTATCTCTTGGGAGCCCCCTCCTTTGGAGTTTGTCAAGGTGAACTTTGATGGCAGTATCAGGGATGGAAGAGGCGGTGCAGAGTTTGTCATCCGTGGTCCTGATGCTAGGCTTTTGGTGGCTAGTGGTTGCCACTTGGTTAAGCATTCTGTTCCAGATCCGGAACTTCATACTGCCGGGGCCGGTGTCACCTTTGCCAGCCAACAGCTTCATGTGGAAAAGATCTACCTCGAGGGTGATTCTACTATGGCTATTGCATGGATCCAGGAGGTGGAGGGCAGTTCGAGGTTCATTCGCTTATTTGAGATGTCTGAACCTCCCTCTGTCAAGTTGATGCGGCCAGTGTTCTGCATGTTTATTGAAAGACGAATACTATGGTAGATTGGATGGCGGTCTTTGTTGTAGATCATACCGATGACTGGGTTTGGAGACAGGATGACAACTGTCTACTGACTCTACGGATTTTATGTATCTTGATCTTTTGAGCTGCTCTTGCATTAGATTGGTGTGACCGTCCGTCCGTACAAAAAAAAAAAAAAAATACTTAAGAAGTTGTATATATGATATAATAAAAATTAAAAAATAATAAATAAATAAAACAAGCAAGAATAGCATCTGCTACTTTTATCACTTGAATGAAAATGCTGAAAATATGTATTCAATGAACAATAATGCTACCAGTATGGACTGAGGAAAGGGCCTCCAAGCTTTTCAGGAATCAGATTAGTCAGCGGGAGTTCGGCAAGCCAACCACACACACCATCAGAACCTTGCGGCCTTTTGGCATTCAACGCTGTTTAATCAGCAGCAGCCTTCTGCCGCTGATGCAGCTCATGCTCCTTTGGTACGGTATCCATGGTCTGTGGTTTCTGTCCTACTTCTGCAACATCAACCTGTCCGAAGAAATGAGTTAATTGGTTATATCGGGGACATATGCAGCCCACTGGAATCGAATATCTTAGAACAGTGCATATAATTAAATTAGTATAAAACTATCGCTTATGAACGAGACCTTGTACGAGAAATTATTGTCTAGACCATGCCTAAGTAGACCAGCATGCATCTCAGAGCACACACACGGTGCATAACGCGCAATCTGGAATTCGTGAAATACAAGGGTGACTGTGGGCGTAACCCGTGGGATTTGGATGGTCTATTTGAACGTGGTCCAGGCAATAATTTCTCGTCACTTACATCCCTGGTCTTCTTAGGAGGCGTTTGGTGGCTCAATTTGGATGACTATGGTGATATGAAATTACTGATGTCCAAATTCTTGAGTGATCTAATTTTTAGTGATCTAAGATCACTATGTTTGATTTGCTATAGTGCAGTAATTAAAAATTTTTGTATATATATAAGCTATTTGTTTGGTGTGCTATGAGAATTCAAGATCAAAAATCGTATAATATCAAAAATATCTTTGGCAACTTGTTTGAAAGTTGAGATTGAAGAATGAGATAGAAAAAATTTTAGAACAAAATCAAATAATTTTTTTTCTTTCTAATCACCACAACGATCCATGGAGATGACGTATCTGCACGCGTTCATTCTCTTCTTTGGAGAAGATGCTTCAACTACCCACTTCAGGTACGTAGAAAAAAAATAGTGGAAAAAAATTTTTTTTTCCTCGAAAGTCTCTCAATGATGATGGTATTTTGATCAATATATTTTAATATAAGGTTATCGTAATGAAGTGATGTTAGATATTCATTTTAAAATATGGATTTTCTATCACCATATTAGATAGTGATTTGAAGAATGAGAGTGATTTGAAATTATCGTCACGTAAGATCACTATGATACAATCAAATATATTGAATTTATTATCTCTATTTATATTATTTTTGATTTTAGATGAATCCTCTCATATTAAATATCTTTTTAAGATTTAAGATTATAAATAAATTTAAAAAAATTAGGCACCGACGGGTAGGACAAACTTAAGAACGCTTAGCCCGAAAGTAATGCCAAAATCTGAACGTGCCAGGTAAAAAAAAAAGTTCTTCTTTCTTAACAAAAAAAAAAAAAAAGTTTTTCTTTCTTAACAAAAAAAGAAAAATTTCTTCTGGCATCATGGGAAATACCGTGCTCTGACATTCTCATTTTATAATATATTAATACGTAACCTGTACTTCGTGACTGAATTTAAGTGGAATCAAAAAATTAAAATATTTTATTAATATATAAATTTCTCATATAATATAATATATATTTTTTTTAATAATTAATAAATTTATATCCATATTTATCTTTATTTTTGATGGCTTCAAAACATCGATAGAAATTATTTATGAAATACGATCAGAATCCTACATTTTTCTAAAGTCTCAATCATTCTTCTTTATTAATTACAGGCCGCCAAACCTACCATGTCTAATTTATCCAGTCCTAGCATCATGCAATACAGTAAAAAATCTCATACTCCTACTCAAAAAGTGAATCAAAATGTTATGCACCACTCTCTCTCATGAAGAGATTTGATTTTTTTTTTTTTTGATCACTAACACATGAAATAAAACAATAGATATCAAAGTTAACTATCATCAACAGCAATCTTTTTTTTGTGGTATAATTGATAACAATTAGTTTTTAATCAGTATGACATTTAATCTAACTAATACAAATCAATTAGACAATTGGCATGGATTCTAGCACAATGATAGCAAGGATTAATTATTCACCTACTGACAGATGTAAGATTTAATCAGCAATTCAATATCATAGACTATCTACACCGTTCATATAACACATTTGTTCAATAACTTGTTTTTAGAACTGAATGCATGTAGTAAAGAATGTTCCTTCTGAATAAATCATAGTCTAAAAAAAAAATTCATAATTTAGAGAACTTATTGTGAACCAGTCACTTGCCTGTGATTGATAGTTTTAGATACAGATACTTTCAAAATAAAGACTCGTCAAAATCCTACAGCAAAAAGACCAATCTATAATTTTATATTCGTATACACTGAATTTCTGCAAAATCTCAGTCCTTGAATATTAGAAAAAGCAAATGCAGGTATGTTTAGAACATATTTAAAATAAATCAAACCAAGAATCAAATTACCACAGCTCTATTGGATGTAGATCTATGGATTTTACTCTTTTGATCTTTATGCAAGTTTTCTCTGATTTAAAGATCATTGAAAACAAATTTGACATAAAAAGAATTCAAGAATTGAAGAGATTTTAACATAGAAACTAGAGAAAACATAAGATCGAAGCAATATTCATTGAAAATTTCACAAGCATTTGAGAGAAGTACCTTGATTTCTAGTCCGAGAGGCTGTAAGCATTTCCATGAAAACAAAAATAAGAAAAAAGAAAGAAAAGTTGATCAGCATCTAGAAAAAACTCAGATCTCACAAAACATTCAAAATCTTAATGAACAAAAACTCATCAATTGTGTTAGACATCAGTAGTGCAACAAATCTTGGTGTGGCCATAGAGAATTTGAGCAATAAAAAATATTTATTTAGCTACTAATTTTGAATTAAAAAAATCTTACACTGGATCTACCGCTCTCAAAACCTCCCAAGGCCAACTCATGCTGCCACAACTCGCACAAAATCCCATATGCTTGAGGAAAAAACCAAATCAAAACGTAAGAAACCCCTCTAATCTCTCTTAAGTATTCTCCTTTCCCATGGATTTTTGAAAAAGATAATGAAATGAAAAGAAAAAGAAGCAAAAAGAAAAAAATGATCATCTATATGGAGGAAATGTCTTACCCTTAATTTTTTTCCGTTATTCCTATGTTTTTGTTGATTTTTCTTATGTTTCCCTATTTTGCTCTATTTTCCTATCCTCAGAAGTACCAACTGGTGGGAAGCTTAGAGTGGCCGAATAGGGAAGCTTAGATGATGAAAAGAAAAAAAAAAATCCAACAACATATCATGCTTCTACCAACATTAAGCTCTCAAAACCTCCTAAGACCAACTCACACTGCCACAACTTGCACAAAATCCCATATGCTAAAAAAACTCGATTGGAACCTAAGAAACCCCTCTAATCTCTCTCAAGTTCTCTCCTTTCCCATGGATCTCTAAAATAGATAATGAATTGTAAAAAAAAAAGAAGCAAAAAGGAAAAAAAAAAAAGACCATTTATGTGGGGCCAAGATCTCATCCTTAATTTTTTTGCATTTTTCCTTCATTTTTGTTGATTTTCCTATGTTTTCCCTAATTTTCCTCTATAATTCCATCGTTAGGAGTCCCAATCCGATGGGAAGCTCGGAGCAGTTGAATAGGGAAGCTTTGATGATGGTAGGGGTTTTGTGTTGGATTTCACTTTTTTTCTCTTTTTGAGAGTTATTAGAAGGAAAGCACCAAAGAGAGATTGGAGGGGAAGGCCGATGCTAGTGATGATGGCGATGAAGCAATGATAGAGACTGATGGGAGATAGTGGCGAGGAGACTAGGGAGGAGGTCGGCTCTGATCTATGGGAAGGAAAGCATCTGAGGGAGATCGAAGGGGAAGGTCGAGAGGAAGGCGACGGCGAAGACCGACAGGAGGTGGAGTGAGGAAAGTAGGGGGGGGGGAGGAGGTTGGCATCTGTGAGGAGTCAGGGAGGAGGTGGGCATTTGCAAGCGGTCGGAAGCTTCGAGAGGGCTTAAAAGAGGTCGAAGCTAAGAAAGAAGAGAGAAAAAAGAAGAGTTCAGAGCTCAACATGGGGCATGCTAGGAGAGCTCTGAACTCCTTTTCATGTATAGTATAGATATAGACTAGCAAGTAATTCATGATATACAGTAGGTTGCACTTACATAATAATAAAAATAATTAATAAATATAATATAATAATAATAAATATTTTTGAAACATATATTTTTTTCTTAAAAAATTATTTTGGTCATCTAAGAGAGATCAGAAGGGAGGGCCGGCACTGATGATGATGGAGAGAAACACGATAGCGGAGACCAGCAGGAGGTGGCATTGATTGAGACTCCGAAGAATGGAAAAAACAAAAGAAAAATCAAAGAAAACATAGGAAAAATCAACGAAAACAAAGGAAAGGTGGAAAAATTAAAAGAAAAGACTTTCCTGCATATATTGTTCAATATTTTTTTTCCTTCTTTTTCTTTTCATTTTTTTTTTTCAGAGATATGTGGGAACAAAAGCACTCGAGGGAGATTGGAAGGGAGGGCCGATGCTAGTGATGATAGAGAGGAAGGCGACGGGGAGAATGATGGAGGTCGCATCGAGGAGAGCAAGGTGAAGAGTCTGGAGCCCCCCACTCAATTGAGACTCTTGAGAGTGAAAAAAATAGAGAAAAAATCAGAAAAAATATAAAAAAATCAATGAAAACAAAAGAAAAGTGGAAAAAATTAAAAGGGAAGATATTTTCTGCACAGATTGTTCAATTTTTTTCCTCGTCCCTTCTTTTTCTTTTCATTTCTCTCTTTTTCGAAGATCTATGGAAGGAAAGCACCTCAGAGAGATCAGAAGGAAGGGCCGATGCTGGTGATGATGGGAAGGAAGGAGACGGTGGAGACTGATGGGAGGTGGTGTCGAGGAGAGCGGGATGAAGAATATGATTTGCTAAGAAATACAAATTAGAAGAACATAGATAAATATTCTACTTGGCAGTATGAAGTAAGAAGGCTTAGGCAGAGACTCCTCTGGATGCTAGATCATCATCAGGAGAAAACTGATACATGGGGAAGAAGGTGACACAAAGGAATATACAATTTATTATTGCATAAATAAGTTTTTATGCCATACTTGAATCTTAATACATGGTTTTGATTCTATTAGAATTCTTTTAATGGAGAATGCAGTAGTTGATCAATTTTAATTTGTATTATTGAAAACTTTCATTATCAATTGAATATCTTGGTATCTCTTGAAGAAAATTCAAGGTGGTCTTCATGAATTTAAGAATTTGACATTTGAGCAAGTATTCTCAATGGACATTGAAAATTTAGGACTTGTGAGTGTTCTTCTATGATGAAATAGATATGAGTCAGAGGTGATACACTAAGACTTATTTAAATTCAAGTACATTAAATGATTCTTCACATGCTCAGTCTTATAAATATGCATATGGTTACAAAGGATTTAAACAATATTTCATAAGAGTTTCTTAGGTGACATGCAAATTGAATAGTAAGTGTCTAGTATTCAGATAGGCAAATATTGATACAAATAATAGAATTGAGATATTTTGACATCAGCATATTTGGTGACCAAAATCTAAAATTAAATTAGATCTAATTTTGCTATGGATTTGGAGATTCAGAAATTATTAACCATTGAATATTGATTGAGATATATACCAAGTAAGAGCAGAATTACCACTTTCTGGGAGGAATTGATCATATAATCGCTAAAGTAATGCTATAAAAGAAACGAAGAGAGTCAAGTAAATGTTGCAAGGCTAACAAGTAGAAGAATGTGCCAGAATTTAGGGATACAACTTTTGAAATAAGGCCATCAAAATTGAACTCAAAGTTTATGATGATATATTTGGAATTTTGAAGTATGATTCTGATATTTAGATTAAATGTAAATATTAAAAAAAAATATTGTGAACAAGATCATTAATGATTATATATATATTGAGACTATTATAAAACAATCCTTTTGTGAGAATTAAAATTATTAGGAATTGTGGCATCCTAATCACAAGGATCTAGGGAATGATCTATACTAGCATAGAAACAAGTTTGTATGTTCAAGAAGATGATGCTTTGAGGGTTGTGATCGATGTCGTAGACGGTCAAGAATAAAAATCAACTCAAACTATATAGATAGGGTGAGTAGGATCGTTTCCACGGGATCTAGGACGATTATCTCTTTTTTTTAAGAAAAAATAAAAAAAATTGATTGTAGAAGGATTAAAAGAAATAAAATAGTAAGAAATTAAAAAGTATAAATTAAATTATGAAAGAAAATAATTCAGAGAAATAATCCAAAATTTTGAATCACCATGCAAAGAGATTTATTTTCTTCCTTTTTTTATATTACAATATTTAATTCTTGTAATTATGGTATTAGTATAGTTTATCTCTAAAGGATACGGACTGTATCAGTAGATTACAGCTCTTCTGTTGGAGTATAAACTATCTAAATTCAATTACAAGATCTAAGATTCAATCTAACATACTACGATCTATCTTTTCAAAGCACGTACTGTATCCAGAGATCACGGCACGTCAATAGAGGGTATAGGCCGTGTAGGCTAGATCAATACCTCAAAAGAAAATAAAAAGATATGAAATAAAAGTATAATTTTATTGCATAAAAATTAAATACAAAAAGAAATAAAAATCTATTTACAGGCTTCATCATATTCTTGGATTGAAGGGATTTAGCCATGCATCATGCTCTCTAGCTCCATAATCTCCCAATAATTGATCCCTAAAGCTCTTTGAATTTTTTTCTATTTTTTCTTGCTTTTTCTTAATTTTTTCTCTTCCTAAAGCTTATTCCTGATCTCCTATTTATAGATAATTTTTTCATATTTTTTTGATCACAAAAGGAGTCTTAAAACCTTAGAAAATGTATTGATCTCCTAAGAATATTCTTGACCGTCGGATCTGAATTGGACCGCTCAGATTAGTCCAAAAATAGCCTTTTATCCTTATCAGGGTCAATTTGATTCTAACCGTCTGATTGCACTTCAGATAAGATTTGGACCGTCGATCAGTGCTTCTGATCTCCTATTCAAAGTTGGAGCGTCCTCAGCTGTTGGATCGCATGATGGATCGCTTTCGGACTGTCGGATCGTGCAAAAAATCCTCTTATAAATCGATAGTGAACAGCAACTGTTAGATCTAAGTCGGATTGAATTTCAGCGTTGGATTGCACCCAGGATCTTTCTCTCACTGTGAACTGCGTGGACTGCGTGAAGTTTTCTGTAGATCGTGCCCTGGTTCTGTGGACCGAGCGACCGATCCACCATGCACGGAGCTATTTTAAAGATTTTTTAGGGTATTTTGGTTTTGTTTTTCTTCGATTTTGCCAAAAAATTTAAAAAAAATATGCATTAAATTTTTAAAAAATTTTTCTTCATTTTGGTGCTTAAATTGCTCAATTAAATTAACATCTTATTTTTCATAAATATATCTAATTTCATATTTTTTTTAAAATTATTTATTTTTAAAAAAAATTAATAAATTCATGAAATTAGATTTTTAAAAAGATGTTAATACCATAAATTATCAAAAATATCTATAATAAATATAAAAATATATCACTTATCACACCCTCAATTTGAACTTTGTCGTCCTCGAGTAAAGAAAGAATTTAGATTTAAGTATCATTTAACTTAAAGTCTCAAATTTTATCAAATAATTTTAAAAAAGCCATTGATATATAATAGAGCGTGAGTGAGGTATGTCATTGAAGTATTAATACTAATCAATATAAGAGTTAAACTAAGAATACTAAATTTTTTTAATTTTTTTAAATTATTTCTATCTTTATCTCTAAATCATTAACCTTCTTATGGACAAGTACATTGTTACTTCCGTCCTTCATTTATTGAACTCTTTTTTTTTAACGTTGTACTGCTATTGAGTGTCTTAACCCTTAAGCTTTCTGTTTGATCCATGTAGCGAGTTTTCAGCCAATGACTCCCAAACCAGATGGCTTTAGGGCACTAGGTATAGAATATCCCTCGGACCTACTTGCTCGAATCAAACAGGCTACGAGTTAAAACTAGCTTTACAATAAACTTCTTTGCCTTCATATCTTTTGACGCGAAACTCAATGCTTGCTTAAGCAAAAGGCCCGTTACTCAGCATGAAGTACTTAAACTTTTTTTTTTAAATATATGAAGAAACGTATAGTTACCCTACACAAGTCCATAAGAAGTTAACTCTTCTTTGATATTGGTAGAAAAATTTAGAAATGCTCAAAGAAAACTGTTTAAGTTCTAAGCTTAACTCCTTATTGAGTTTTCTTAATACTTGATCCTTCGATATCTCACAAACTCTCTAGTCTGTACATCAATTTTTTTTAAAAAAATACTTGGTTTAACTCGATTCTTAAGTATATCAGGTGCTTAAATACTAAATACTAAATTACTTGAGAATTTTAATTTTTTTTGAATTTTTTTTAAAATATTTTTTCCTCCAACTTAATCGACATTGTCCTCAATGGAGTAAGAAAAATGAAGGGTACATAAAAAGAGAAAGAAAAAGAGAGATGTCATCAGATCCAGAAGCTTTTTTCAAAATTGGTGCTTCTCCTATCTTAGCCAATATTGCCTTCAAATCCATACAAAGCAAGCCTTGATTAACCTAAACATAATGCAAAAAAAGTAAAAGCAAAAATTGAAAACAGATTGCCTCCAAAAAGTACTAAGTTTAACGTCTTCAGTCGGATGCTAAAAGAGTGTCTATCCTATTCCTGCCGAATTTAACATGGATATGTAATTTTCTATGTGATTCAGGTTCTTCCTCAAGGTATTTTCTACTTGGGACCATTATATGACTCATTCTTCTGGTAACTAACAATTCTTCCTCTATAATTAGATCTAGGTATAACTTAAGTACTAGTCGGGGTTTTAAGAGATCTAGATCTATATACTCGATGTGCTGAGGAAGTATTTCTGGATCTCTTATTATCGCCTCTTCCTTTTTAAGTAGAGATTCAACCAAGTCACGAGGGGTTCAGTAATTAATTTTGGATTTAGCTGAGTAGAATGGTCACTAGTATGGATACCTCATTATTATCAACTTCGGATATCTCCTTCAATTCCTCAGACCTGAATGTTTTCAACTGATTGAACGGGTCTTTAAGTTCTAGCCATTCTGAGCTCTAGGGTCATCCTCTAGTTGATTGATAATTTATCTCTTCTAGTTTACTAACCGCTATAGTTGATTGGCCAATTGTTTAATTAATTGGTCAGTAGTTTGCATGAAATTATGGAGGGTATTTTAATGTTTGCGGTTGATTGCACTAAGACATCTAGACTCTTTTCTAATGTGTTGACTCCTTCCTCAGGATTGAAACCTGGTTGATCATTCGTGTTTGATTGAGCCTTAGATGGGTTGATAAAAATTATGGGCTCCTTGTGTTTCATCTTGTGACCATGTAAAATTGGGATGACTTTCGACCCTGGTTATAGATTGGTGCATAAGGTTCATTTATGTAGCTTTCATTGAATGCACTCTCCTGTATGAGCTTAGTTTGGGTTGGGTTCATCAAATAAGGATACTCCTCCACAACATGATCTGGTGCATCACATCCAATGCACATGGGTACTAGCACTTGATTAAATTGGATATATCTTTTGAATTCTAAGGCTTCAATTCTATTGGTTAAAGTTGCAATCTAGTATCTTCAAACTCTCTTGAATAAATGTATGCATTTTCAACTTCAGTGAATGTAGATGCATGTTAATCGTTTGAGAACCAATTGTAAAATTGTTAGTCGAGGATCTAATTCTAGACGTTGGACAGAGCTAATCGAATAACACAGTCCAGCAGAGTTCTAAGTTGTCGATTGGAATCCATTTCTTCTCAGTAACCTTATAGGCTTGTAGGTTTTAGATTGTGTCTGGCAATCTTCATTTTTCCCAGTAATTTTTTTTTTTTAATTTTTTTTTAAATTTTAATATATGAGAGAAAAAAAAGAGGAGAAGAAGAAGAGTTCTAGAGATGAGAGTCCTAAGGAGTTCTAAATCTAGAGACGTTAGAGAAGAGTGTTTTAATTAGGGTTAATATTTGTAGGTTAGTAGTCACGTTATACAATCAATCCTAGATAAGGTAACCCTAGATCTAGACAGCTCCTAACTTATCAAGGTTGTCTTTAAGCACTCCAGATAAAAGACTAGCCACTCAATTGGCCAGATAAGTGTAAGGTTGGTGGGGTCCCCCGTTGCTTTCCTTAGACACCAACTGGTTGGCCAGATAAGCAAACAAATCAATTAAATAACCATCTTCCTTCAGGACGAGTTCTTGAACCACTTTTTAGACACCAATCAACTAACTAACCCTAACCGATCTTACTCTTAGAATCTCTTGTCCTATTGAGCTCGAAAGTCCTTAGGGCCAACGTCTAATTGATTTTAAGTTAAGGTTTAGTCAATGCAATATGCAGGATGTAGTTTGTGGGCCAAGAAAGGGTGATAAAATCTCACCTTATCTTGTTTAGGATTTGTGTCTTAAGATGCTTTATGAAATTATGCAATGCAAGAAGAAAAAGTGATTAGATTTGGTAGTTAGTCAAGAGTAAATTAATTTGTTTCACTTTTTAATTTTATGATTAAGTATCTAATTTTTAAGTAGATTATGAGGTGTCAATGTAGAGATTTTTTTTTTAAAGAAAGTAAGTTTGACTAAGAACTAAGTAAGTTAGAAAGCAATTAAAAAAAAATTAATTTTTTTTAAAAATAATCGTGCCTAGATCCTGACAACGACCAAAATTTGATCGCTGTCGTAGGCGGTTAGAATAAAAACAACTCAAACTATATAGATAAGGTGAGTAGGATCGTTTCCACGGAGATCTAGGATGATTACCTCTTTTTTTTTAAGAAGAAATAAAAGAGAATTGATTATAGAAGGATTAAAAGAAAAAAATAGAAGAAATTAAAAATGTAAATTAAATTATGAAAAAAATAATTAGAGAAATAATCAGAAATTCTGAATCTACCATGCAAAGAGATTTATTTTTTTTATTTTATATTATAATATTTAATTCTTTAATTATGGTATTAGTATAGTTTATCTCTAAGGATATAGACTGTATCAGTAGATTACAACTCGTCCTGTTGGAGTATAAACTATCTAAATTTAATTACAAGATCTAAGATTCAATCTAACATACTACGATCTCTTTTTCAAAGTACGTACCGTATCCAGGATCACGGCACGTCAATAGAGGGATAGACGTGTAGGCTAGATCAATACCTAAAAAAAAAATAAAAAAATATGAAATAAAAATAATTTTATTGCATAAAAATTAAATACAAAAAAAAAAATAAAAATCATTTACAGGCTTCATCATATTCCTGGATTGAAGGATTTAGCCATGCATCAAGCTCTCTAGCTCCATAATCTCTCAATAATTGATCCCTAAAGCTCTTTGAATTTTTTTTTATTTTTTTCTTATTTTTTTCTATTTTTTCTCCTCTTAAAGCTTATTCTCAGATCTCCTATTTATAGATAATTTTTTCATATTTTTTTGATCACAAAAGGAGTCCTAAAACCTTAAAAAATGTATTGATCTCCTAGGAATATTCTGGCCGTTGGATCTGGATTGGACCACTCAGATCAGCCCAAAAATCAGCCCTTTTACTCCTTACCAGGGTCGATTCGATTCTAACATCCGATCGCACTTCAGATGAGATCTGGTCCATCGATCAGTGCTTCTGATCTCTTATTCAAAGTCGAAGCATCTCAGCCGTTGGATCACGTGATGATCCTTCTGGACCGTCAGATGCGCAAAAGATTCCTCTTATAAACCGACAATGAACAGCAACCGTTGGATCTAAGTCGGATTGAATCTCACCATTGGATTGCACCAGATCTTTCTCTCACTGTGAACCCGCCTGTGGACCGCGTCCTGGCTCTATGGACCGAGCGACCGGTCCATATGCACCGGAGGCTATTTTAAAAATTTTTTAGGATATTTTGACTCATTTTTGCTTCGATTTTCCCTAAAAATTAAAAAAAATATACATTAAATTTTTTAAATTTTTTCTTCATTTTGGTGCTTAAATTGCTTAATTAAATTAACATCTTATTTTTCATAATATATCTAATTTCATATTTTTTCTAAAATTACTTATTTTTAAAAAAATTAATAAATTTATGAAATTAGGTTTTTAAGAAGATGTTAACACCATAAATTATCAAAAATATTATAATAAATATAAAAATATATACTTATCAGGTTGGTACTGAGTTTAGTAATGTCAACTAACTAGCTTTGTGTTTCAAAATTTATTAGGATTGCATTAGGCTTTGAGGATTTGTTGAAATTCATTTTATCCACATTGAATAGAAGATTAGTCAAAGAAGACTAAAGATTTTGAAAAGTATCCTAAAATTGAGATTTTAGGCCATGAGCTAGCATATGAGCATTATTTTATTCAAATAATATCTTAAGAATTATAACCTTGATAAAGTTAGGTCTCTTGCTTGTTGTGATAGTAAAGTTAGTGATTGGGGCTTGTGATTAGGAGAATGGATTTAACCATGATAAATTTTGTGATATGATTACTTTTAAACATTATAGGAAGAAAGGAGATATAAAATGTTTGGAATACTTCAAGCTTTGGAAGGTGTAAATTTTAAGGATAAACTTATTTAAGAGAAAATATATTAGATCCCGGTTGCCAGCTTGCCCAACCCATCTCATGCCTGCCTGTTAGGTGGTGCCCATTTTTCTCTAGCACCGAACAAAAGGAAAAATCCCATATATGTTCTGGCTGATTTCAAATTAAGCCCTCCTATCTCCTCTTCCTTTTCCTCTCTCTTGCCCCTGTGCTCTCTCTTCTCCCTCCCATCACTCTCCTCCCTTCCCATCTTCTTCTCTCGCCCAGGTGTGCTCCCTCTCTCCCTTCTCATCGCTTCCTTTCTCCCCCCACAGTTTTTCTCTTCCACTCTCTTTCTTTTTCTTTGCTCCTTCTTCCTCCTCCTCCTCCTCCTCCTCTTCTTCTTTTCTCTTTTTTGGTGCAGCTTGCTGCTCTTATTTCTCCCTTCTAAATATGGATAAGATATCCCTCTTTGTATTTAGTTTGATTTAAATTTGAGAGTTAATCATTAGATGGTTTGGGATAGTAAAAGGAGATAAAAGCTGAAAACTTGGAATGATGGAATAGAGAGGAATCGGATGAAAAGAATATTAGGAAAAATTGGTGTTATTTTTTAGGGTAGATTAATTAACTCTTTCTATGATAATCTAATTTTTTTAACTTCCTAATGGCCAAGTAGTTTAAGCTGAAAATTTAACTGGGGGTTGCTAGCTATTGATCAAATTAATCACAAAATTTGAGATTTTTTGGATGTTATTTGTATGGATAAAAAAATCATGAAATGAGATTGTTGTGTAGGGATGGGCAATTAGCCAGAAAGTAAGATTTTAGAGTTTTAAAGAATTTTATAGATCATTGTAAGGCAACAATATAGCATTAATTATAGATTTATATATGGTTTGGAATTGTTAGGTGTAGAGGGATTGGCGTGAGGTATCAGAGAATCTATTATGATTGATTGCAAGATAAGTAATATTTATATTTTATAATAATTAATTAGAATTAAATAAAATTTATCTCATCTTTTTGAAATATATAAATTATTGTGATCAAATTCATATTTAATTAAAGCTGGTAATTTTTATATGACCCTTTGATATGGACACGCATGATATGTACTTAGACGGATTCGGATTTGGAATAAATGGATTCTAATCATAAATGAGTTGATCTATTTATGACACGATAAATTCGTATCTCAAGCGGGTTGACCCATGTAACCTATTTTGATCCATTTTAATTATTTAACTAAAAGGGTTAAAACAGATTAACGAGTTACATGATATATTTAAACATGTTTAATACATTTATTTTAAAAATTTAAGAGTAAATGAGGAGTGTTTGTAAATAAGATTAATTTTTTAAAGTTGTTTAACTTTATTTTAGAGCTATGAATTAGCATAGCAGGTAATTAAATAAATTTTATATTCTTTTAGTTTTTTGGCCAAATTTTTATTATTTTAGTTAAATCTTATAAATAAATCAAATGGTTAAATGGGTCATTAGACAGGTTGTGTATCTGTTTGAACAGTCAACACAATTATTAATCGTGTCAGATGGGTCGTGTTGTGTCAATCTATATATATTGTATCGTATTCGTATTTCATAGATTGATCCATTTAATAAAATAGGTTATATTTGGATTGAGCTAATCTATGTTATACCCTCAGATCGACACGACCTGTTTATGACCTACGAACACGAATTGCCAGCCCTATATTTAATTACACATAGAATTCTACATGGAATTTCTATAAATATGAATAATTGATTAGTGATTTAAATTTTATGAATTAAAATAAGTTATGATACATGTTATGATCGGATCAGGCTCATAAAATCTTGAATACTGCATGCATGTATCAAAGCTATATCAAAAAAAAAGAACAAAATATTTTTTTTTTTTTTTTTTTTTTTTTTTATTATTTTTATATGCATGTATCAAAGCTATATCAAAAAGAAAGAAGCACACAATATTTATTATTTATTTATTATTATTTGACTTTTGGCCCTATCGTGCTTGGACTTGATTATTTTGAAATTTTCACTGAGGGTAATCATGGTGATATCCAGCCATCGGGATATAGTGTAGTAATTTAGCCATGAGGTGACCGTGGTGATCCCTATGGGATATCGTGGTGACCCTATCACGGGGATGATAATAGTGATATATGAGTTGCAGGGGTATAAATGCATCATGTAAGAAGTCATATAGAATATTTTATCCGAACACAACTTGAAGATGTACGGGAATCTAACTCCCAAGATCATTCTAGCTCTGATTGATTAGTTTCTCCTTCTTCACCATGAACAAAGTCCAAACGATATTACATAAGATCACGAGTCGAACCTTGTGTGTTTTTCATAACGGGCACATCAAATCCACTCTCACAAAATAATGAACTTTATGTTTTTCTCTCTAAAAGAAGTTCTCTCTTTTTTGGAGGGAATAAGAAAAAAATGGTTCAAGATCTCATCTCAGAAGCCTCCTTAAAAAATCGTGTTTCTCCATGGACACTCCGTAGATAAAACTTTATAAAAAATCATCAAAAAATAACTCGTAATCTGGATCTCATCCAGAAGGGTTGCATGACCCTTTAACTCTCCTCCATCTCAGCGTAACAACCAAGGGGTGCCCACAAAATATCATAACCAACAAGTGGCGCATAACTACCAAGTGGGCGCCCTCTTTTGGATTCAAAATTCAAATAGTTAAATCAAATATTTAACTTGGATCGAGTCATGATATGGGTCAGCTCATCATGGGTGCTCTATATTCTAACATCTCCCACTCACACATGATGGGATGATCTACATAGAGCTTTTTAGATTTTCATACTGAGTGTGTCATCGTGACCGCATGGGTACTAAGTTTGGAAGCTCTTATACTAGAAATCATCTCAGAATCACATAAGAAACTACAACCTTTTATTATTCAGATCTATCATAAAAGTGCCTCAATGCTCTAGATCTGTCTATATACACTCATATGTAGTATCTCTAATCCTCATGAGTCTTTATCACCCAGAGCCTTACCACTATATCTCTAGTATGCCTTGTGTCCAACTTATGATGCTCCTAGAAATAGCTTTATAATAGATATGTCTCAGATACAAACATAGTGTGTATATATCGGACTGATTTTTCTTCGCCATATATCACTTAGATCAGAATTAGCTGCTTTCCTGACATTACTCCTTTAGGTCGCATTATCATAACTTTTGGATACATACCAAAGTATATACACTAACTCTTCACCTCATGATACTATCAAAGTAATAAGGGCATCAATAAAAAGATTCTATACCTTTCTGGGACTCACACAGAATGAAGCAGGAATTTATTCACGTGCTTCCCAATCACGGTTCTTAAGCGCATGCGGTATGAAACATATGCTATGATGTACCTCTTATTCTATAAGAGCATATGTCGATTTTCTTTACTTTACACCATACAGATCTTAGTCCAAGCGTCCCCGCACTTGACCCAAGTTCTACCACTTTGCTCGCCCTTATAGCATCTGGAGAGATCTCGCATCTAACTACAGGTATTATGGATGGTGTAATCCATAATTTGATCCATATATTATGTCTCTCTTGGATCTCATCCTGATCTCTTACTAAGGTAACATTATAAACTACATTGTGTTCTTGCATACCATAGGATGCCCTTTGGCTGCCATTCTTAATGCTAAGAAACACAAAATGTCTCATCTTGGCTCGTTCCTTATAAGTGCTCAAGGCGGTTGCTCATGTGAGAGAGCTAATCTTACCAACCTGTACAATATACTACCACATTGTGTATGTGTTCACTATGATATAAGAAAACAATCACGGAATAAAAATATCATATTTATTATTCAAAACAAATATGTTCATACATCATGTTCAAACATAAAAAAAGAAAACACAAAACCCTACAATCTACGTAATCCTAGAGATTTCACATACTCAACAAACACATCTCTAGAGATTGGCTTCATCAGGGGGTCTGCCACCATCTCATGTGTGATGATGTACTGTAGAGTTATTTCTTCTGTACTATCATATCTTCACGAAGTTATACTTCGTGCCTATGTATTTCATCTTACTATGATACTTAGGATCCTTCGTGTAGGCTATGGCTGCTTGGCTATCACAATAGAGTCTTATTGGCCCTATCTCTCTACCAATGACCCCAAATGGCCCATGAAACATCTAGCCATATTGCTCTTGCACTGCAGCAGAACATGAAACAAATTCTGCTTCCATGGTCGATAATGCCACGCATGTCTGTTTCTTACTGCTCCAAAAAATGATACCATTTTCAGCAAGAATACATAACTGAAAGTGGATTTGCTTTCATCCGGATCTCCACCCCAGTCAGCATCTAAAAACCCACCAACTGCAAGTCACTCTCATGGTAACACAATCTATAATGGCAGTGCCTTCAAGTATCTCAAGATCTCTTGATCGCTGACAATTTTTCTATCCGAATTGAACTGATAAAGCTTACAAGACCCACTGCATAACAAATATCGGGTCGTGTGCACATCATTGCATACATCAAGCTCCCAACAGTACTAGAATAAGAAAATTTCTCATGGAATCTCTCTCAGATTGAGTCTTAGAATACATCTCAAGGCTCAAAGCTTCACTTTTAGCAATAGGGGTATCTATAGGCTTATAGTCTTTCATCCTAAACTGCTCAAGAATCTTCTCAATATATGATTCTTATGATAAAGCGATTAGGTTCTTGGAGCGATCCCTTTGGATTTTAACTCCAAGAATAAATTCTATTCATCCATATCCTTCATCTCAAAATTTAAGATAGCCAACTCTTAATGGCATTCACGAAAGATAGACTATTTCTGACTAATAGTATATCATCTACGTAAAGGGATAATATGAAAAATCTATCTCAGACCGCTTCATATATACATAGTGGTCCTCATCAATCTTCGAAAGTCATAAGATAAAATAGCTCAATGAAACCTCAAATACCACTGTCTGGATGATTGCTAAAGTCCGTAAATGGACCTCCGAAGTCTGCAAACTTTGCACTCCTGACCTTTCTTAATAAAATCTAATGGTTGCTCATATAGATTTTTTCATCTAGTTCTTCATTGAGAAATGATTTTTACATCTATCTGATATAATTCTAAGTCCAACTTGGCAACTATAGCCAGAATAAGTCTAATGAAAGTGAATCTCACAACAGGTGAGAAGTATCCTTGTAATCAATTCTTCCTATTTGTGTACCCCTTAGCTACTAAACGAGCCTTGTATCTCTCAAAGAATCTCCGCTTGTTCCCAATTGTCTTTCGGCCTGACGGAAGGTCAACCAAGTCCCAGACATGGTTAGTCCTCATAACTCTATCTCCTCTTCCATTGCCTTCATCCATTTATCCTTAGCAAGGCATGAGAGAGCCTCTTGACTGAACTCGGATCCTCATCATCTCTTGGAGTAACTATTAATGCTTCCCCTTCGATCTCGAAATGACATCGAGGAACATTCTCTCAGCTACTCCTACGCAACTGTGTCTCTTGAGGACTTTCAAATATCCTCCCACTTGGATTAGCAGGTGGAGGTACAACCATTTGTTCTCACTTCCTTGTTCTCATCATTTACCTGCTGATCCACAATCTCATAAAATGACATAGTTTTGTTAACATCATCCTTACTAAAAAATTATTTTCTAAAAATATGACATCTCGGACTCAAGCTCTGTTATGCTTCCATCTTCATTCTTACAATGAAGACATGGCCCTTTGAGTGTTCAGAATATCTGATAAATATATATGCACTTCTTGCCCTAGGATCCAATTTTCATACCTATGAGAAGGATCATGCATATAAACTGACGACCCCCAAGCCACAGTACACTCAAATCTGACTTTTTATCCATCCACAATTCATAGGGTGTGGAAGCAACAGACTTAAAGGGCATCCATTAAGTACACATGCTGCATCATCAAAGCATCTCCCCAATGAAAAATGGACAAGTTAGCCTGTGCCATCATCGACCTAATTAACCATCTCGAGCAAAGTCCTATCCTTCGCTCTGCAACTTCATTTTGTTGTGGAGTGCAGGAATCATCAACTGTCTTATGATTCCCTTTTCATCACACAATCTTGAATTGATCTAATAAATACTCACATCCATGGTCAGTTCTCAAAACTTAATCCTTTGATCCAATTGATTCTTAACCAAACTCATGAATTGTCTAGCACTCTAAAGCTTCTGACTTATGGGAGATCAAGTAAACGTGACCATAACGAGTATAATCATCAATAAAACTGATGAAATACAAGACTCCTACCTTGCCCTCACACTCATTAGACCACATATGTTAGAATGAATCAATTGCAATAAAAGTCAGCTTGGTTCCTTTCCCAAATGATTTTCTAGTTGATTTACTTGCTAGGCAATGTTGGCAAACAGACATCTCTATTTTTGTCAAGGATCCTAATAGTCCTGCTTTTGCCAACCTATTCATTCTCTCTGGACCCACATGCTAAGCCTAGCATGCCAAACATTCATATCAGAAATATTATTCAAGATAAAGATAAAGCAAAACAATGATTGTCTGAAATATAACCATTATTAGAAATTGTATTCAATACAATGAACCCATCCAAAAGATAACTAAAACCAAAAAGTCTAGTTCCAAAAACAATATCAACTGAATTATTGTAGAAATTCACATTGAAACCTAATCCAAGAAGAGAACAACTGAAACTAAGTTCTATCGGATTTCTAGAACATATAAAATGTTATGTAGGGTAGGGTTCGTCACCATGCAACTCTAGCTTGCATGTTCCGATCCCTTTCACTTCAATGCTTGCATTGTTTCTTATATAAAGCCATCTGCTCTGGAAGGTGGTTGGTGGTACTCAATAAATGCTCCTCTGTCTCTAGTCATGTGGTCTGTTGCACCTTATTCTGCTTCGGACAATTTTGAGCAAAATGACCCATCTTGTGGTAGTGTAACACTCCACTTTGGTCATATCTCTCTTTCCACCACGCTTCTCTCTCTTCTTAAAATTGGATTTAGCCCTCTCCATAGGCTTTCCCGATCCATTCTTTGCTAGCTCCTCTTGTTTTGGGCTTCTACCCTTGCCTTCTGCTTGGCATCCAAAGTCCCAGCAGTCTCAGCTATAAAAGCATGATTGGATGTCTTAACAGCCTTCGACACTCATCCTCAAGAACTAGATGATGCTCTATGTCGCAAAGGTCTTAGCAGACTCATTGTGAGTCACATTGACCTCACATACTCTAGTAGGCAGTAAGATCTAATAACAGCTTGCATCTATTTTGTCTGAGAGATTGTGACAGCTGACTTCAGCTCTCTAATCATGTTTGATATCTCTCTCAAATGCTGCTTATCGAAATATTAGGATGCAACTATATCAAACTTGATAGTCAACCTCTTAAGTTTGGTACTAGAAGTACCCCAAACTTATCTTCAGTACAATCCACATGGTCTGAGCCATCTTATAAGACTCAAACTACACATGAGATCATCAGTCATGCTGCTCAGCAACGTAATGCGAGCAATGCTATTTTTCTTTTTCTAAGTAGAAAAGCCTCATGATCTCTCCTATGCTGTTGAGTGTTTCCACAGTTGGCTCAACCATCACATGGTTCAGTGTCTCCAAAACATTTGTCCTCAAAGATGTACTAACCTTACGTGCCAAATACCATAATTATCACCATCTAGCTTATCACCTTTATTAGCTCTGCAATGATGTTCTTGGAAGCCATATCTGCACACATAAAAATAGCACAGATCAACACATACACAATATCATGTTTGCTACAGATTGCAATTAGATTAACAATGGTATACAATTAAGTTCACGATCGAAAGTCATGTTTGTCGACCCTCATCATATGAAACTTAACTACATCAGCATCCCTCTAATTCAATCATGCACCAAATATCTATTACACCACAGTTGTTAAATGAGCCTTTCATCTACCAATTTAAGAACTCCCACTCAGACCAAAAAGTTCATATAGTCCTTAAACGAGCCCTCGTCTACTAGTTTAAGGACTCCTACTAGGATAAACATGCATCACATAAAATATGTAACGTACAATATCATGCTATCATATGAACACAAAATTAACATATATCATGCATGTATCTCATATTAGACCTAGCATGAAAATATGTCATAATTCATATTCATGTTTATTCTGATAAAGAAAATATATTACACGCAAAAGAAGCATGAAATAAGACAAATAAATCACAAATAATAAAAGAAAAGTGCCATGCAGATCTATTACTAGCGCTGTGATTCTCAGAATATGATTTTCATTTGTTAACCAAGTCCTATTTACTATCGATATCTCATTTGATTCGATATTCCTAGGCATACAAAAAATTATCAATCATTGTGGTTGATACTACTACAAAATAGAATTATGACAGCAGTTGAAAATCACTGTATAGCCTACACAGCGGTTAAACAATCGCTGCCACTGCGTCCGTCGTCGTAGGCCTATAACAGTGATTTTTATGATACGATAGCGGTTGTCTCAACCGCTGCTATAGAAGGTATGTCAATGGTTTTGTAACCACTGTCACACATCTATGGCAGTGGTTGTCCAACCACTGCCGTCGCTAAGCTACGAGCGGTTAGCAAACCGCTGCCGTAGCCTTTCATCGTAAAAAAGATTGGTAGATAAGGACGGTGGCCGACCGATGGGAGCTAGGGGCGATTGGACCCACGGAGGGGTGGCGGTGGGGTAGGGGGCGGCAGTGGAAAACCTTATGTGTTTTTCACAACGAATACACCCAAATCCACTCTCAAAAAAAATGAACCTGTGTTTTTCTCTTTAAAAGAAGTTCTCTCTTTTCAAAGGAATAAGAAAAAAATGGTTCAAGATCTCGTCTTAAAGTCTCCTTAAAAAATCATGTTTTTTTTGGTCACTCCGTGGATAAAACTTCATAAGAAACTGTCAAAAAATAACTTGTAACCTGGATCTCATTCAGAAGGGCGTATGATCCTTTAACTCTCCCTCCATCTCAGCGTAACAATCAAAGGACGTCCACAAAACATCGTAACCAATAAGTGGCGCATAACCACTAAGTAGACGTCCCCTTCTGGATTCAAAATTCAAATAGTTAAATCAAATATTTAACTTAGGTCAGGTCATGATATGGGTCAGCCCATCATAATGCTCTATATTCTAACACATCACAATAAGATTGTAGAGCTACAAGAATTAGATATTGGAGTTTAAGTATATTATTATAATATGGGATATATAATGGACTTTGATATCATATATTGATTCTTTGTATTGATATTATAGAAAAGTTGACATATGACTTGATGTGAACACTGTTTATAATATTGAATAGATATGTATCATATTTTGTATGATTTAATTAAATTATATTTTTAATATGATTTAAATCAGTTTAATAAAATGAATTTGTTAGTTGTGAAGCTCATAATTTTCCTCTGATATTTTCATATTCAAGAATCTAATTTTGGAAATAAGCATAGATTTTTTAGAGAGCCAATCTTAAGATGGCAGATAGCTCTTTCGATCATTAAATATATAGCAATGTTTTGTATATAGATGATGTGTATATATTTTAAATATTAAAATATTAATATATTAGTTAGTTATTTTGATATATATCATGATCTGTGTAAGAAGTGCATTATCTTCATTTACACTGAGATACTTGTGTGATTGAATGCCTCGCATGTCTGTAGAATAATATTTGTAAGCACGCAATGGCTGCGTGGCAACCCTCCACACGCTGTGCGTCGTCGCGAGGGACTTTTACCGTCCACTGCTATCTTTTCCCGCATTTTTCTTGGTCAGCAGTGTTGAAAAGAAGGCTCCGCAAATTGGATTAAACGGCATGCACATTGGCCCCACACCTACCGTCCACACCAACCGTGGATTTGGCGTGGTCCGTTGGATCTGCTTCAAGAAATAATGAGACGCCTGTAAGTAGTTCGCCCATGAACCTGCTATATGCCACTTCCCCAAGTCCACTCCTTCGCCGCCTTCGATTCGATCCCTATGAAACCCTAACCTTTGTTCGCCTTCGATCTCGAATTTCGTCTTCAATCATGGCGTACAGGACCCTGGAGGTCACCCTGATCTCGGCCAAGGACCTCAAGCAGGTCAATTTGTTTTCCAAGATGGAAGTCTACGCGGTGGTGTCGCTCTTCGGCGATCCCCGCTCGCGGCAGCGGACGCCTCCCGATCGGGAGGGCGACCGGAACCCCACCTGGAACTCGACCTTCCGCTTCAACGTCCCTGCTGACAACTATGGGCGCCAGGTCCTCCATATCCTCCTCCGCGCCGAGCGCACCCTCGGCGACCGCGACGTCGGCGAGGTTCGCATCTCCTGTCGGAGCTCCTCGACGCCGCCGCCGGCAACGGGCCCAAGTTCGTCAGCTTCCAGGTCCGCAAGTGCACCTCCGGCGAGCCGAAAGGCGTCCTCAACCTCTTATACAAGTTCGGCGAGGAGATCGCCGCCCCCGCGCCGTCTCCGCCGGTGGCCAACCCGCTCCCGTCGGGAGTCCCCATGTCCGATGAGACCGTGACCGCGTCCCTCCGGCTGCGCCTACCCGCCGCCGGCGAAGGTACCGAAGGCGGACGAGCCCGTGATGGCGTATCCCGCCCCGGTACCGGCTCCGCCGCGTACCCACCCTACGGGGCGCAGCCATACCCGCTGCCGCCGAAGGCACCGAAGGCGCACGAGCCCGTGATGGCGTATCCCGCCGCCGGCACCGGCTCCGGCGCGTACCACCCTACGGGCCGCAGCCATACCCGCCGCTGGCCGGTTACCCTGGTTACCCGCCGGCGACCGCTTACCCTGGTTACCCGCCGCCGGCGGCCGGATACCTTGCTTTTACGCCGCCGCCGCACCAGGCTGGGTACGGGTACCTGCCGGCGGCGCCGCCGAAGAAGAATGAGTTCGTGCTGCATGTTGGGACGCCCGGGTTGCTCGGTATCGCCTCCCACTTGCTTGGGATCGGGGATATGATCTCGGATGCGGGCAGCTTCGATGAGGGCTACGACGCTGACTACGGTGATGCCGCCGGAATCTAGTTCGTTCTGATCCTATGCGGTGCTTATTATGGATTCTACTCTTGTGTTTGGCGCATGTGTGATAATATTAGTATTAGTGAGCTCTTTTTTATGCTTGTGCTTTAAAGGGCAGTAATGAATCTTACTTTCTCTTTAAGAAAGTCAGATGTATAGCAACTGTTGTGGTTTTTTTTTTCGGTATATGCATGCATGTCCTCTCTTTCTTTCTCTTCTGTCTCTCATGTAGAGAAAGAGGAGAGGGAATTTCAATGATGTGTTCACCACCAAGTATTATCTCAAGTGGCATCATCTCTCATCTCTTAGATGAGAGGATGGGGGTTTGATTCACCATGACGTCTACACTTGCTTGGTCCTCCAGTTTAAAGTCTTTGTTCTGCCAGTTTATTTGCTTTGGTTCTCCTCCTAAGATATCACGCACATAACAAAGTCACGATTTTTTTTTTAAATAAAAAAACTGCATTTTCTAAAGAAAAGGGCATGCTTCAAGGAGGTTGGCATCATGAATTCTGGAAGTGCATTGTGTTTGGGATTATTTAAAATGTTTACTGCAGATAGCAAAATTTATTGTTAAATCCAGGATTTAGAAGACTAGCTAAAAATCATGATAAGACATTCATAAATTACAGTTTTTCTCTGTGGATGTGTTTGGACAACTGGGGTGCGTTTGGTTACATTTTTAATTTTTAATTTTTGATTTTAAAAAATATTTTTTAATTTTTTAATTTTTGTTATTGAGTAAAAATAAAATAAAAATAAAAAATATGTTTGGTAACTACGTTGCTATAAAGTAAAAAGCAACGCCAAAGGAGAAGGGTTCAAGAAGAGATAAAGAAGAGAATAGAGAGGTGAAGAGCTCGACGAAAGAGAATGATTCGGGCTCTTTATTTTTGGTTTGGTATTTTAGATGTACAGAAGTAAAAAAAAAAAAGAAGAAAATAAATTTTGGAAAGTAAAAATTTTTATTTTATATATAAAGTAATTATTTTGATTTTTTTGATTTTTATCTTTTACTTTTCATAGTGTTATCAAACATTATTTTTTAATTTTTATTTTTAAAAATCAAAAAATAAAAAAAATAATTTTTTAATGGCTAACTAAAGGCACCTTAATTGGCTAGAAAGTGATTATATTGCACCATGTTCCGTGGTTCTTTCACAAATGGATACATTCATCCAGTGTAGAATATAATTAAAATGTTACATGAAATAAGTGATCAAGCTGGCAAAAATATTGCCTTCACACGAGGAAGATTATCTCAAAAAGGTTGGACTATTTGTAAGGGCGGGTTGGTAAGAGCTGGTGGCAAACTCTTACGACCCTCTTCTGTGCCGATGACAGACAGATTGCAGCATTGTTTGTGTTCTGATCAATTCCCTCGTCGTCTGACCGTCGGGAACAAGCACCTGCAAAAGAAGTCCGCACTGACCAGAGGTAACTCCGATGGGGATCCTCCGACGGTCAAGTCAGAGAGAAGACTAAGCAACAGTAGACAAGAATCAAGAAACTCAACGAGAGAGAGTGAGAACGAGAGCTAGAGAGGAAGAGTTCAAGGGTTTCGAAAAAACCTCCTCAGCACTGTTGCCTTCTCCGATTTATAGTAAGAAGTGGTATGGTCCCGCCGTCGGTGATATAGACAACTGGAGAGTTGTCAAATCGCCGGAGATTGTCACGTCGTTGACGAGCTGACAGGTCCTAGGAATTAATTTGCGTCCTTGGCAGAATAGCGCCTCAGATTTTCTGGCAGGACAACGCCCCCTGGCGGTTGCACGGTATTTTCTTGATAGGACTGCAGCCCATGCCACTCATTCGGCGTCTAGAAGGGCCTGTAGAGGTCGGACGTCAGTTGTCCAAACCGACAGTGAGTCGGTGATGTCCCACCCGACAGGGGGTCGGCGATGGGAGATCGGCTTCCAGGCGATCGGAGGCAGTATTGGCCTGTTAGGCAGACGCATTCCGACCGGGAATGATCGGTGGTTACCATTGATGTTGCCCATCGTCAGACGGGCAAAGTCGGTCGGTCCATCCTCGTGGATGGATCGGCATCGGGGTCGGCGGTGAGTCGGCGTCGAGGATGGGTTGGCGTCATGACCCGTCGGTGAGTCGGCGTTGGTGAGTCGGCATCAGGGTCGGTCGGTATATCCCAACAGTTGCCCCCCCCACTCCTGAGCCGGATGTCACATCGGCCCGTGTTTCCACACAGGTGGGGCATCGGGCGAGAGGAGTGGATTTTTCTTTGCGTCATGCATTGATTCTGCTGATCTCACCAGCGGGCGATCCGGATAAAACGGTGTCAGGCATCCTGATGTTCGATGATTCGATGTCAGATGATCCGACGTCAGACGATCTAGTGTCGGACGATCTGGTGTCAGACGATCCAGTGTCAGACGATCCAGTATCGGACGATCCGGTGTCAGACGATCCGGTGTCAGGCACCTTCTGGGGAACGCAAACCGCCACCTGGCGCTCCCTTGGGAGTGCAGACCGCTGTCAGGCATCCCATCGGGGATGCGGATCGCCGTCAGCGAATTAATTTCGAGGCGTGGTCTTTCTGCCACGTGTCGGGAGGTCGTTGGACTGGCGTCATTCGTGCAAATGAAGGTGACGTGGCCCGATCTGGGATGGGTGTGCCGAACCATCGGGCCGGAGGAGGGCCAGGATGCCGCCACGTGTCGATCATCCGAGAGGTTCTCGTCGGTGCGCCCACATCCCGACCGTCGAAAGGCCCTATATATATGAGGTCACCTGTTTCTCAAATCTCGCCTTTCACATTTTTGCTGCGGAAACTCTGCCCAAACGGTCCCCTCTCCGTCTCAGGTAGCTGCTTTCGCCTTCCTGCTTTGGAAGGTCCATCCGAGTCTTGTGTTTCCTTTTGCCTTGTTCTTGCTTCTTTTGAAATCCTTTCTTTTTCTTCTTCCCTGTCTTTTACTTCTTCTTGGTTCTGGTATCATGGCCAGGACTTCTCCTCGGGAGGCTCGGTCGGGTAACCCGACCGATGATCTTCGGTCGACCCCGGAAGTGGAGGTTTCCTCACTTTCGGGGCCGAATGTCGATCGGCTTCGGGATCAATATTGTATCCCGGAGCAGTTCGGACTCTTCGCCCCTGGGGCCAGGGGATGGGTCAACGACCCGCCCGTGGGCCAGGTGGCTCTGTATGTCGAGGACCTCCGGACTGGTCTTCGACTTCCGATTCTAGAGTTTGTTCGGAATCTTCTAGATTATTACGGACTTTGTCCGGTGCAACTGACGCCGAACTCAGTTCGGTTAATAATCAGCTTCACCCTGTTGTGTCAGCTCTTGCCGACCAACCCTCAGATCTCTCTCTTCCGGGCATTCTTTGTCCTCCGACCCCACCCTAAGGCCCGAAGGTGGTGGCTCTTCAATCCCCGGAAGGGTCTTTCTTTCATCACTGGTCTTCCATCGTCCATTCATGGGTGGAAGAATCAGTTCTTCATCGTTTCCTCTTCTTCTCCTTGGAGTTTTTCTTCCCGCTGGGGTGGGCCTTGGACCGAGGCGAACGAGAACAGCCGAGTGGAGGCGGACGATCGGGAGAATTTTTACCGACTCAAGGACATGTCGGTACCGAAGCAGAGGGAGCTTATTACCGAACAAGCCCTCTATGATGCTGGCCTGAGCCTAGTCCCCCGTCTAGGTACCGCCCGACCCATCGGTTATCTTTTGTTTCGCATCTGTCCCCGAACATGTACTGATTCTCTTATTGAAATTGCAGGTACACCATCGAGGATGAGGCCGACCGACGCCGAAATTAGACAATATGCGGTGAGGAAGAGGTCGACGTCTGGGGTCAGGCCCTCACGACCGTCGAAGAAACCCTCGACAGCAGCGCCAACCACCACCGCATCGGCGGTCGATCAGTCAGGGTCGGTCATCGCGCTTTCAGCTCCGACAGCGCCACCGGAGGAGCAGCCGGTGGAGGGAATGACCGAGGGAGTATCGACGGTTTCTCTGATGGAGGAGGTGCAGGATATCATTTGGGAACCCGAACGTCCTCTGTCGGCGTCCGCTGCTGCCGCGGGGGATGCTCAATCAAGCTCGAGCATCCCTTCCTTCCCCGATCTACGAGCCTGGGCGGTCGATCGAGGGAAAGCCCCGATGGCCCCTGCTGACGACCCAAGGTCGGAGGGTCGCGCTACGTCGTCTGGCGCCCGGGTCCCTGAGGGAGCGTCAGCCCTGGCCGACCATAACTTGGTCAGGAGACTATGTCAAGGGACCCTCCTCCCAGCCGACGTGGAGGTTCTGAAGGCTCGGCAGGTGACCGAGATGCTGTCTTCTTTTTATCCGACCATGATCGGGGTAAGTTCCGCCTCGCCTCCTCCCTCCATTACTGTCTTTATTATTTTGTCTTTCTGACGGTCGATTCCCGTTTGCAGTTGATCTACACTATGTCCGAACTGGAGGTCGGATACCGGAGGTTCGGGGACATCCGGGCGGCCTGGAAGGACAGGGCGACGACCGTCGAAGCCGAAAAGGAGGTACTGATCGAACAGTTGAAGCTATCGACCGATCGGGAGGCGAGGCTTGAAGACGAGATCTCTCGTCTCGGGGCCGAACTTAAGTCGGCTCGCGGAGAAGCCAAGCGCAAGGGTCGGACCACACACCGACTGCGGTGCGAGCGAGATGGTGTCGTCGCCGAGCTCGAGGCCGAATGCGAGCAACTTCGGGTTAGCCTGGAGAATCTCGCCAAGGCTGAGGAGGACTTGTCGATCGCCCAAGCCGACGCCGACATAGCGAAGGCGGAGGCAGAGTCGGCGAAGGAGTCCTTTGATCGGGCGGGGGCGGAGGTGAGGTCGGTGAGGGAATCACTGGGTCGGGCGGTGGAGGACTTCCGTGGCTCCGACAATTATCGGGAGGAACTCCTGGAAAGTGGCTTCGCGTCGTACCGGGTGGGGTATGAAGATGCTCGGGATGCAGTCCAGGCCTTGTACCCGGAGCTTGACCTCAGTGGCATCGTCCCCCCAGGACCCGAGGACCAAGCCACAGAAGAGGTGGCCGACTTGTTGTCGGGAGACGGTACTGCGGTGGAGGAAACCGTCCCCGAGCAGATCGCCGAAGTGGAGACGGCTCCGACCTCCGACCCAGCTCCGACATCCGACCCCGCTCCGACCTCCGACCTAGCGTCGACCAGAGTGGATACACCGGCTGTCCCCGAGCTCCTCCCGATCGAAGAGATCGACTCCGAAGGATGATCGGAGCCTTGTTACTTTTTGCTTCGCTTTACATACTTGTAATCGGGCTTCGGCCCAATTTTGCAGACTTAATGAAATTAAGTATTCTCAACTTCTTTCCTTCGTATGTTAAAATGCACTTCGACTTAGAATCGTAGAGTCGTAGACCTGACATAACTTACTCGGTAACATCCCAAGTTGTTAGTCGAGATAGTCGGTAAGGTGCGCCGTGGGGAAAGGCAAAGTGAATTTTGATTACAGACCATCCATCCGGCGGTCGTGGTGTGCGCCTGCCGGAGGCCTGAGCCGAACGTCCATTGCCCGGTCGTGAGTCGAAGGTTAAAGTCGAACGTGCGTCGTCCCGACATGAGTTTGGCACATTTGTTGAGTCGGGCACATTTGTGGAGTCGAAGGTCGATCGACCTTCGGGCACACCCTGATGACCCGATCATTGCGTAGGGTCGAATGTCGTCTAATGTGTCAGTCGGATGGTGTCCGATTAGTCAGGGGAACGATGACAAGTCGAGTTCCCATTACCCAGATCTAGGTCGGATACTTACGTCGCGTCATGTGATAAACGGTGGTAAGCCGAATATCCTTCGATCGATCGTGACCTGGTCGGTAAGTTGCGAACGCGACGTTGGTCGCGTTGGCGCTTTGCCTTTCTCGGCCGGGGCCGAGTCGGCAAGTCAACTGATCATTCTGCCTGATCGTTTTGCCCGAGAGTTTTAATTGTAGAAGGAGTGTAACTCCCGTCGTCGTGGATATATCGATCTTTTTAAGCACCCGATGCATCGTTCGGCAATCGAGCCGTTAGTCCCCAGGGGAACGTTAGGCTTAAGTCGGGGCACCGGAGGCTGTACTCCTGGCGGGCGCCGACCCACAGTCGAAGAGTCAAGATTCCGAACTTCGAAGCTTTGAAACTGAATTTGTATTCCGATTGAGGGGATACAGAGTTCACTGGTAGTACAACCTCAGATTGTCGGCATTCCAAATCCGTGGGATGGCCGTCCCTTCTAGGGTCTCTAGCCGGTAAGCTCTCGGTCCGTAGGTGTCGGCTATCTTGTAGGGTCCTTCCCAGTTCGGAGCTAGCTTCCCTCGGTCTAGAAGCTTCGAGACTTCTGCCTTTCTTAGGACCAGATCCCCAGGCCTGAAAAGCTTCGGTTTGACCTTGGCGTTGTAATATCGGGCCACCTTTTATCGGTAGGAAGCCATACGGAGTTGCACCTCGCATCGAAGGTCGGACAAGAGGTCTAAGTCGGCTCTCCGACACTCGGAGTTGTCCGGCTCGCGATACTGCTCGACTCTGGTTGATGGTAACCCGATCTCCAGCGGGATCATGGCTTCCGTTCCATAGGCTAAGTTGAAGGGAGATTTTCCAGTTGGGACACAGGGCGTCGTTCGGTACGCCCATAAGACAGAGTTTAATTCTTCGACCCATAGGCCTTTGGCTTCATTTAGTCGGGTCTTTAGTCCATGCAGGATGGTCCGGTTGGTCACCTCGACCTCACCGTTGGACTGTGGATGCCTGACTGAGGTCAGTCGGTGTGTGACGTGGAATCTCGCACAGAAGTCTCTGAAGTCCTGGTTGTCAAATTGTCGCCCATTGTCAGTGATAACGGTATGCGGCAATCCAAACCTGAAAATGATGGACTTCTGAACAAAGTCCTCCATTTTTTGTTCAGTGATTTGCGCCAGAGGCTCGGCTTTCACCCACTTGGTGAAGTAGTCGATCGCGACAATCATAAACTTTCGTTGACCGGATGCTGGAGGAAAAGGTCGGAGTATGTCGATTCCCCACTGGGCGAAGGGCCACGGGGTGACGACTGGAGTGAGCTGGCTGGCGGGTCGATGTTGTATGTTGGCATACTTTTGGCACGGTTCGTACCTCCGAACCAACTCAGCCGCGTCCTTCTTCATAGTGGGCCAGTAGTAACCCTGTCGCAGGACTTTATAAGCCAAAAATTTGCCCCCCAAGTGATTACCGCAGATTCCTTTATGTACTTCTCTGAGGGCATAGTCTGCGTCGGTCGGCCCCAGGCACTTCAGCAAGGGAAGAGAGAATGACCTTTTGTATAGTCGGCCGTCTACCATCACATATTGGGAAGCCGCCCATCGGAGCCGTTTGGCTTCCGCGGGGTCTTCAGGGCTAGTTCCATCGGTCAGGTACTGAGCGATCGGATCCATCCAGTTTGACTCTATCACCAATTGTAGCACTTCTTCGACTTTGTCGATGCTCGGTTGTTCAAGACTTTCTATGAATGTCTGGCCCAAGGTGTCATAGTCGGATGTCACGAGCCTGGAGAGTGAGTCGGCCCGAGCATTTTTCGCTCTGGGGATGTGGAAGATCTCAAAGTACTTGAAGGGTGCTACGAGATCTTTTACTTTTTGGTGATATTTGGCCATGATCGGATCCCGTGCTTCGAACTCGCCTTTAACCTGTCCAACAATCAGTTGAGAGTCGGAGAAGACTTTGAGACGGTCGACCCCGAGCTCCAGTGCCAGCCCCAAGCCTGCGACGAGCACCTCATATTCGGCTTAATTGTTGGAGGCCTTGAAGTCGAATCGGAGGGCGTGCTCGGTGACCACCCCCTCTAAGTTGGTGAGCAGGAATCCGGCCCCGCTCCCTCGAGCGTTGGAGGCTCCGTCGATGTGCAACACCCAGGTTGAATCGGGGTCACATTCGGAGGTCCCAACCTCTTCGGGGCTCCCCTCTCCCGACGCTCGGTCGGTCGTCGGGCATTCCGTGACAAAGTCTACCAGAACCTGGGCTTTCAGAGCAGGTCGCGGTCGGTATCGAATGTCGAACTCGCTCAGTCTCACAGCCCACTTCGCCAGCCGTCCTGATGTGTCAGGGCGGTGCAGGATTGCTCTCAAGGGTTGGTCGGTGAGGACCACGATAGCGTGCGCCTGGAAGTATGGACAGAGCCGCTGTGCTGAAATGACCAGAGCAAATATCATTTTTTCTGCCTTCGAGTACCGAGTCTCAGCTTCGTGAAGCACTTTACTGACGTAATATATCGGTTGGTGAACTCGGTTCTCATTCTCTCGGACGAGCACTGAGCTAACTGCCTCCGGGGAGGTAGCCAAGTAGAGATACAATACCTCCCCGACCTCCGACCTCACAAGTAGGGGCGAAGAAGTCAGGTATTTCTTCAGTTCCTTGAAGGCTTGTCGGCACTCATCCGATCAAGAGAAATGCTTTGTTTGCCTCAGGGTTTTGAAGAACGGGAGGCATCTCTCGGCTGATCGAGAAATGAATCGGCTGAGCGCGATGATCCTTCCGTTGAGTTGCTGCACCTCCTTTTTGGTATCCGGATGGCGCATGTCGATGATTGCTTTGATTTTCTCGGGGTTGGCCTCGATTCCTCGTCGTGAAACGAGGAACCCAAGGAACTTCTCCGAGGTCACTCCGAAGGCACACTTAGTCGGCTTCAGCTTCATCCGGTGTCGTTGTAAAGTGCGGAAGGTTTCTTCGAGATCTCGCATGTGATCCAAAATTTGCACACTCTTCACCAGCATATCGTCCACGTACACTTCCATGTTGCGTCCGATTTGGTCTTTGAAGACCTTGTTAACAAGTCGCTGGTAGGTGGCTCCGGCGTTCTTCAATCCGAAGGGCATTACTCTGTAGCAGTAGAGGCCCTTCGCAGACACGAAAATCGTATGCTCCTCATCCTCGGGCACCATCTAGATCTGATTGTACCCGATGAAGGCATCCATGAAGCTGAGCAGTCGATATCCGGACGTCCGTCCACCAGCTGGTCGATCTTCGGAAGTAGAAAGCTATCCTTCGGACAGGTCCGATTCAAGTCGGTGTAGTCGATGCAGATCCTCCACTTTCCGTTGGCTTTTTTCACCATTACGACATTGGCGAGCCAATCGGGATAGGTGGTCTCTCTGATGAAGCCCGCCTCGAGTAGCTTATCCACCTCCTCATCAATGGCCTTCTGTCTTTCAGGAGCAAAAGACCGCTTCTTCTGTCTTACCGGCCTCATTGCTGGATGGACGTTGAGTCGGTGTATCATTGTCTCCGAGGGGGTGCCCGACATATCCGCTGCCGACCAAGCGAATACGTCGGCATTGGCCTTCAGCAGCTCCACTAGCTGCCGTCGCTCTGGGTCGGATAATTGAGACCCGACCCAGATCGTTCGTTCGAAATTCTCCGTTATCGAGATGGGAACAAGCTGCTCGGCCGGTTCACCCCGTTCTTCTTCTTTCCGTTGGTCCAACTTGTCGACCGTCAGGGGACTCTTTGATTCGTCGCTTTGAGCAGAGATCTGAAAGCATTGTCGGACGAGTTGTTGATCTCTGCACATCTCTCTGACTCCATTTTTGATCGAAAACTGAACTAGGAGATGATACGTCGAAACTATCACCTTGAGGGTGTTTAGTCCAGATCTTCCAAGTATGGCATTGTAGGCCGAGGGCACTCGGACGACCGCAAAGGTCAAGTGGACTGTGCTTTGTCGTGGTTCGGTTCCAGCCATCACGGGCAAAGTAACTTCCCCTTCCACCGTGACAGCATCTCCAGCGAAGCCTATCAGGGGCGTAGAGACTTTCTTGAGTCGGTCGGCCGACAGTCGTATCCGGGAGAAGGTCGAGTAAAACAAAATGTTCGTTGAACTTTCATTATCTACAAATATTCTTTTTACATCATAATTGGCTATTATTGTCGAGACAACAACAGCATCATCATGGGGAGTTTGGATGCCCCGAACATCTTCATCTGTAAAAGTAATTACATCATCCGGGCGCAGCTTCTTCGTCGGCTCCCCTCCAGCAGACGTCCCCGAGCCTAGTCGTTTGGAAATCATATTGATGACCCCAGTCGTAGGTTGGTTATTCGTTGCTTCTTCAGTCGGCTGGGGTCGTTGGTCAGCGATGGGCCGGGTCGACGGATTTCTCCGAAACTTGCCGAGATATCCCCGACGTATGAGGGCTTCAATCTCATCTTTAAGTTGGATGCATTGCTCGGTATTGTGGCCGTGACCCCGATGGAATCGGCAGTACTTTCACCGATCGAGGCCCTTTACCTTCAGAGGCGGAGGCCGTCGCAGATATTCTTCCTCTTCGATCTCCATCAAAATCTGCGCACAAGGAGCAGAGAGAGGAGTATAGGAGTCGTACCTGGGACGTGTTGGCCTCGAACTCCGCCGTCGAGGCGACCTCTGATTCCGTCGTGGGGGTGAGACCCGACCGTCGGTCGGGGGCCTGCTAGGCTCGGTAGGGTCCCGACCCTTCCTTCGCTTCTCTTTCGGATCCTTGGACTCGGTCAGGCACCGATCGGAAGCTCCTTCATCTGCGCGTATGTACTTGTACGCGTGCTCCAGCAGTTCGGCGTACGTCCGGAGGAGGGTCTTGTCCAAGGAGTAAGTAAATCGGGATGCCCTCAGCCCCCGCTTCATGGCCGAAACGGCCATGTCTTCGTTGAGATCCCGGACCTCAAGCGTGGCCGCGTTGAATCGCGTCGCGAAGTATCGGAGCATCTCATTTTCTCCCTGTTTGAGGGAAAAAAGGCTGTCCGAAGTTCGTGGCGGCTTCCGGCTGGTGCTGAAGTGGGCCACGAAAGAGTGTTCGAGCTATCCAAAGGAGTGGATACTTCCTGATCGAAGATCGGAGTACTAGGCCCCGGCAGCTTTGCGAAGTGTGGCGGGGAAGCCGATGCAAAGAAGAGCATCGGTCGCCTCTTGGATCGTCATGAGAGCCTTGTAGCTCTCCAGGTGGTCAACTGGGTCGGTGGAGCCGTCGTAAGGCTCCACGTGTGGCATCTTGAACCGATTGGGGATCGATTCGTCGAGGATGAGTCGGGAGAGAGGTTGGACGGTCTGAAAGTCAACGTTGTTTGAGGACTTCTGTCCGTCCACCTGCAGCTGGGCAAGCCGACGGTCGATTTCTTCGAACCTGCGTTCATAGTCGTCGATCCGTCGGTGCTGAGAGACCCCGGGGGTGGAGTCTCCCGATGAATCCGAGAGGGAAGCGGAAGGTGTTCGCTGCCGCTTCTCCTTCCTCGCTCGTTCTAGCTGGGAGGGAGATGGCCGTCGAGACCGATGGGTGTCATGCCGCGACCGTCCGTCCTCCTCTCGGTGGGAGCGCTGTGGCAGGCGCTCCAGAGGGGGTGACGGAGACCGACGCGGGCGTCGGCGGCTGCTCCTGGAGGGCATCGAACGTGCCGCCGGTTGCTCCGCTGGCGAGGGTGGCAACCGGATTGGTTGTTGCTGAAAGCTCTTGACCGCATCTGTCAGCACGGTCATCTGCCGCACGATCGCCGCGATTTGTGCCTCCGTGGTCACCGTGGGATGCGGAGAGCTAGGCTCCGCCATGGAGGGTGGAGGAGAGGCCTCTTCCCTGCGGGAAGAGCACCTCGCCGATCCAGTGACCCTCGACCGCTGAGCTCTCGTTCTTGTCATCTTGGGAGATGCTTCGAGTTCCGTGGGGGTTACAATCCCTGGTGCTGTTGATCGCCCCCCTACCTGGCGTGCCAAAACCTGTTGGGGCCAATCCCCTCGTCGCCTGATCGTCGGGAAGCGCCTGCAAAAGAAGTCCGCACTGACCGGAGGTGACTCCGACGGGGACCCTCCGACGGTCAAGTCAAAGAGGAGACTAGGCAACAGTAGACAAGAATCAAAGAACTCAACGAGAGAGAGTGAGAGCGAGAGCTAGAGAGGAAGAGTTCAAGGGTTTCGAAAAAACCTCCTCAGCACTGTTGCCTTCCCCGATTTATAGTAAGAAGTGGTATGGTCCCGTCGTCGGTGATGTAGACAACTGAAGAGTTGTCAAATCGTCGGGGGTTGTCACGTCGTTGACGAGCTGACAGGTCCTAGAAATTAATTTGCGTCCTTGGCAGGACAGCACCCCAGATTTTCTGGCAGGACAACGCCCCCTGGCGGTTGCACAGCATTTCCTTGATAGGACTGCAGCCCATGCCACTCATTCGGCGTCTAGAAGGGCCTGTAGAGGTCGGACGTCAGTTGTCCAAACCGACAGTGAGTCGGTGATGTCCCACCCGACAGGGGGTCGGCGATGGAAACTCGGCTTCCAGGCGATCGAAGGCAGTATTGGCCTGTTAGGCCGATGCGTTTCGGCCGGGAATGATCGGTGGTTACCGTTGGTGTTGCCCGTCGTCAGACGGGCAAAGTCGGTCGGTCCATCCTCGTGGATGGGTCGGCATCGAGGTCGTCGGTGAGTCGGCGTCGAGGATGGGTCGGCGTCGTGACCCGTCGGTGAGTCGGCGTTGGTGAGTCGGCATCAGGGTCGGTCGGTATATCCCAACAGTTTGCTTTTGGGGAACTTCATGCACAGCATGTTTTGGTTGGAAGGAGACTCTTCAACTGTGGTTTCATGGCTACAGAATCCAGAAATTAAGAACTGTAGATATGTGCCATTAATGAAGTACTTGCTGGTTTGGAAATCAACTGCTACTTATTTTAAAGCTTCTCATATTCTTCAGGAAGCTAATCAGGCTGCAGATTATATGACTAATGGAACTTTTCATGCAGATTTTCATTGGTTTAATCGGTCCGATGTTGATGCTCCGTTTGCTTATTTGCTACAAGCAGATGCTTATGGAGTTTTGTTTCCACGGAGAAAGTCTCATAATTATGTTTCTTTGCTTGATTGATAGGTTATTTGGCCGCTTGGATATTGTCTTCTAATTGTAGTCTGCCTGTTATCTCTCAAATGCTTCTGCCTGGGTGTTGTGAATTGTGATGATCAGGTTATATAATTGTTTTACTACAATATTCCTCGCCATTATCTATTTTTTGGTACTCATACAGGCAGGGTGTCTAAATGCAGATGGACTGCTAGTTATATGTGTGTTCACTTTAAGATGTTCAGTTTGGCTGTTCTTGGTCCACTTCGCCTGGATGATTATTCACCTACTAGTATGGGGTGCATCTGGTCATGATGGTAGTTATCAGGGCAATGCGTGTATTCCAACTGCCTTCAGAAGGCTTGAGTTTTTATGCATCACTCTGGCCTTGGTTTTTCCGGAAGCTTTCTACCTCGCTATTGTCTTAATCCCCTTCTAGTGCGTTTCACTTCTGAGCTCATCTGTATTTATTATGCTTCTGGCCCACCTGTTCGATTTTTTTAGCACTTTTTCCGGCAGATGGTACTGTTTCTAATTCTGGTCCATGTTTTCTTCTGCTTATCTCACTGGGGCACTATACATCAGGTTATAGCATCAAGTTGTACATCAAGTTACCAGATTTTCTTTTTGTTAATTCTATATTATGTCATAGAGGCGCTATTCTGTTTCCTACGGTGGAAGATGTTCAGGATCTGGTCTCTTTCCTGTGAGCTACATATGTGCATACTGATTTTAGGATGAATGTTTGTTCTAGCATCGCAAGTTATACATTTCACAATCACTTGCAGGTCATTGGTGCCTTAAAGAACATGTATCTCCCTTCTTTAATATCTTCATCTGCTTTGCTTCTGTTAGATCCCTTCAAATCCCACAAGGTGCTAGAGCCTAAGAATACCGAGCTTAATTTATGGCTTGAGGTATGTTGTTGTGCATGGATTATCTTTCCTCTATGCTGCTTTGTACTATATTTCAGCTGCTCAACTTTGTCAGCCAATGGATCGCTGCTTTCATTTGCTGTGGGCTGATATACGTTTCTTCTTTGTTTCACTGCGTTGTGGCTTCCTATTCCATCCTCTTGTCCTTTCGGTGGACGGGACCTCGGGAGGTGTTTCTTTGAGGTGGATGTACTGTAGTAGCTTCATTGTGTAGGCGATAGTTCCTCTTTTTACCAAAAAAATGGAGATCTTGTCAAACTATTATCATCTTGGGAATTATTCTTTTCATGAACCAGGCCGCTCACGGGAATTCCAAAATGTCTTTTTATTTATTTTCATGTTTTGGGTGTCATGGCAGAGGGCAAGGATATGAAAGCTTGTTCGGATATATACCTGCATCAAGAAGTGCGCCGAGCCGATGACCCCTTGAGTGCGAATGTGCGATACGCATTAGGAAGAGATTTGGAAGGATGAATGGAATAAATGCAGCTTTCAATGTACTGGAATAATGATGGAATGGCACTGCCTGCCTTGTAATAAGATGGATGGATGAGCATCCACTCCTACCATGAATAAGATGTTCAAACTCGATGAAATTTCATTTGTCTCAGATGGTTCATTTGTTTTTCCGGTTCAAGCTTCCCAAGAAAGCGTGCCACCGGCCTTTGCTTAAGGCTGGACAATGTGATCAGAGTTCAGAAAGCAGTTCAAATTACTAAGATATTATAAATTTTGTTTTGTATTTACTGGTTTATTTGAAGGGGTTTGGGTTGTGGCTTTTGCGCGAATATGTTAGGTTGTGCTTTTTCTTGTAACCCTCCTTTTCTTCCCTTTTTGTAACTAGTTTCCTTAACAAAATTTGGTGGCTTAATACCCTCCCTTTCCCTCAAAAAAAAAAAAAAGGACAAGAAAAAGAAATTAACATGATCAATCAAACCTTATAAAGTCAGAAAAAAAAATTGGAAAACAGGCATCACAATGAGGGTTATATTTGTTAAAAAAAGAAACAATCAAATGCATAAGACCGAGTCTCAACTCAGGCAGCAATGCAACCTGTATGGTAGACATGCCTTGGTGCAGATTTTAGTTCTTGTAAAAATATGCATTTGGATGTGGAAATACAGTATGCAACCTTCTCATCCAGCTCTATGATCATAGTGCACTTGGACAATTATCAAGAGGTTCGGAATCTGTTGCTTGAGACTCAGGTCTAGTTCAGGCTGAAAATTAAGAACTATTGAGACCCTCCTAAGACAGTCTCAATGATTATGATCAAAAGGCTGCTGTTCTGTGAATCAAATATTACTCGAAGTGCATATGCAATCGAGAAATCTATATACGTCCATCACAAAAAATCCTTCTATGATACACACCTATTATATTTATTTAGATTGTTCACAACCTGTCCATAACAAATCTGAATTTAAGGATTTAGTTAACATAGTTATGAATAAATGATGGGTTTAATTGTGTTTGGCACCATATCATTGAAGTACAGCAGTTTTACGTAATTTCAGCAGTGTTCCAGCAACTAGATCCGAAGTTTCCCAATCAAGAAAGAATTATTAGTTTTCATTCATGCTGCACTGTACTTCGACCAACTTTATACATGGAAATACATAAATTATGATAGAACTGCTGGAAAATAACGAAAGGGCAATGCTTAAGAAGTCGTGTATATGATTATAACAAGAATTAAAAAATAGCAAATAAATGAAAACAAGCAAGAATAGCATCTGTTATTTTTATCACTTGAATGAAAATGCTGAAAATATGTATTCAATGAACAACAATGCTACCAGTATGGACTGAGGAAAGGGCCTCCAAGCTTATCAGGAATCAGATTGGTCGGGGGGAGTTCCAGCAAGCCAACCCCACACACCACCAGAACCTTGCGGCCTTTTGGCATTCAACACTGCTTGCTTAGCAGCAGCCTTCTTATTAAAACATAATATTTATTTTTTTAATTTTAAATTATATAAGTTTTGGTTTAGTTATATGTTGGGTTCATGTGTGGGCTCATATATGGTTGGACTCATGTTGTCATAGTGGTTTATGTATTGATATATGAACTTTTGTAAGATGTGGTAGCCTTACACATAAGAGGCCTTATGTACTTAGAAAAAAAGAATACTAGATCTATATTCTCCCCTAATTTTTCATCTCATTCGCCACTTCAATCTCCTCCCAAATCTCATCAAGTTGGTAAACAAAGCCAACAAAAATAGTATCAGAGCAAGGAAGATCAACAAAATGAGTTTGAAGACAACAAGTGAGAAAGAGAGTACCATTCAAGAAGATCTCCATGGCAAGTTCCAGCAACATGGGTATGAGCATTAATCAACTTTCTATTCCTATTTTTGATGGAGAAAACTATGATTATTGGAGCATCAAGATGAAGACCCTCTTCATTTCATAAGAGATTTGGGATTTGGTAGAGAGTGGGTATGAAGAGCCATCTACTCTAACTAACCAACAAAGGGAGCAAATGAAGGACTACAAAAAGAAGGATGCCAAAGTCCTTTTCTTCATCCAACAAGCGGTGTTCGATAAGATTTTTTCAAGAATCATTAGAGCCACCAAATCAAAAGAGGCATGGAACATCTTACAAGAGGAATTTCAAGGGAATACCAAGGTGAGAACTATTAAATTTCAAACTTTAAGAAGAGAGTTAAATAATTTGAAAATGCGAAAAAATGAGAAGTTGAAGGATTACTTCTCCAAAATCATGGAGATTGTTAATCAAATGAAGAGCTATGGTATAACCATCATCGAGTAAAGAATATGTGAGAAAATTTTGGCTAGTTTGCCTCCAAAGTTTGATACCATACTTACTATTGTTGAAGAATCTAAAGATCTTTCTACTTTAAGTGTTCATGAGTTGATGGGATCCCTTGAAGCTCATGAGCAAAGATTGTTTAGGTACAAAGAATCATCATTAGAAAGTGCCTTTCAATCTAAGCTCAAGGTGTTTGACAAAAATTCTCAAAGAGAACCGTCTAGTCATATACAAGTTAAAAGGGAGTTATCTAAAGGTGGAAACCAAAATAGAGGAAGAGGAAGAAATATAAGAGGAAGAGGAAGGGGAAGAAGTAACTTTCCAAGAAATCAAAATGATGAGAGCACTCAACCTAAGTGCAATATATGTAAAAGATCTTCTCATGTTAAAAAAGATTGTTGGTTTAGGGAGAAACTCCAATATTATAATTGCAAAAAGTTTGGCCATATTTAAAAAGATTGTAGGCACCAAACAAGTGAGCAAGCACACTTCTCTAAAGAAAATGAAGACGGCCAAAGCACATTATATGCATGTTAAATCGCAGAAGAGCAAAGAAATGATGTATAGTATCTTGATAGTGGATGTAGCAACCACATGATCGGTGATAAGTCTATCTTTGTTGACATTGATAGTTCTTCAATCTCATAAGTCAAGATGAAAAATGGTGCACTAGTCCAAGCAAGAAGCAAAGGAACAATTGCAATTGACACAAAGAAAGGGAAGAAGTTCATCCATGATGTTTTAATTATTCCGGACTTGACACAAAATCTTCTATGTGTTGAACAATTGATTGAGCATAGGCACATGGTGCACTTTGAAAATAATGGATGCAAGATATATGACAAAGGAGAGAAAAAGCAACTTATAGCAAATATCAACATGGAGAAAAATATAAGCTTTCCTCTCATTTTGCACTATGCAAAGAATGTTGCATGGAAGATGGAGGTGAATGATGAGTCATGGCTATGGCACAAAAGGTATGGATATTTAAACTTTCAAAGCTTAAGAAGTCTATATCAAAAGAATATGGTGGATGGTCTGCCGGCAATACAAAACAAAAAAAAAATTAATGAAGAATGTGCATTTGGAAAACAACATCGAGAGGTATTTTCAAAAGAGCATGTATGGAGAGCCAAAGCACCATTGGAACTTATTCATTCCGACATATGTGGACCTATGAAAACTTCTTCTCATGCCGGTAACATCTATTTCATTACTTTCATTGATGACTACTCAAGAATGATATGGGTGTACTTTATGAGGCATAAATTCGAGGCATTCATCATCTTCAAGAAGTTCAAAAATTTTGTGAAAAGATAAAGTGAGTACTACATCAAGGTGCTAAGAAGTGATAGAGGTGGTGAATATAACTCAAATAAATTTGAAAAATTTTGTGAAGTTATTGGTTTGCAAAGATAATTGACCGTTAGCTACATATCAGAATAAAATGAAGTTGTCAAAAGAAAGAACTGCACTATTTTTGAGATGACTAGATCTATGCTCAAAGACAAAGGCCTTCCAAATTTTTTTTGGACGGAAGCGGTGTACACTGCGGTGTACTTGATAAATAGATGTTCAACAAAAGCTCTCTAAAATGAGACATCATTTGAAGCTTGGTCTGGTAGAAAACCTTCGGTGAAGTATTTCAAAGTCTTTGGATGTGTATGCTATGCACATGTTTCAAAGGAGAGAAGACGCAAACTTGATGAAGTAAGTGAAAAATATATTTTTATTGGCTATAGTTCTAAATCAAAAGGCTATAGACTTTTTAGTTTGAAGCACAATAAGGTGATCATAAAAAGAGATATTCTTTTCAATGAGAAGGCTATTTGGAATTGGAAGGATAAAAAAGTTAAAAAAAATATTGTTACTCTTGATGAAGAAATTCATGATGCTCAAAATGAAGAAAATAAAGATAAAAATTCACCACAAACTTCTCCAAGTGTAAGTCCATTACCAACTTCAAGCTCAAGCTCATCTCCAAATTTCACTCCCACAAAAATGAAAAGCTTAAGTGATATTTATGCCACTTGTAATTTTAGCATGATTGAGTCTAAAACTTATGAAGAAGCTATACATAAAGAAATATGGAACAAGATAATGCAACAAGAAATTGATGTGATTGAGAAGAACAAAACTTGAAAGCTAGTGGAGAAACTAAATAATAAGGAAGTTATTAGCTTGAAGTGGATCTATGAGATAAAACACAATCCGGATCGGTCTATTCAAAGATATAAAGCAAGATTGATAGCAAAAGGATATTCTCAACTATCCGAAATTGATTATCAAAAAATTTTTGCATCGATTGCTCGACATGACACAATTAGAACTTTTATTTCTATGGCGGCAGATAAAAGTTGGAAACTACACCAATTTGATGTAAAATCGACATTCTTGAATGGAATATTGGAGGAAAAAATTTATGTAGAACAACCTTAAGGCTTCATTATCAAAGGTCAAGAAGCAAAGTGTATAAGTTGAAGAAAGTATTGTATGGGTTGAAGCAAACACCTCGAGTATAGTATTCTCAAATTGATGCATACTTCAATGAAAAAGATTTTCAAAAAAGTTCAAGTGAACTAACACTTTATGTGAAGAAGCAAGATAATGACATTCTCATTATCTCTCTTTATGTTGATGATTTGATCATTATCGGTAACAATGAGAATATTATTTTAGCTTTCAAAAATGATATGATGAGAAGATAAGAAATAAATGATATGAATTTACTCTATTACTTTTTAAAAATTAAAATCAAGCCAAGAGAAGATGATATTTTTATTTGTCAAAAGAAGTATGTAGAAAGCATTCTCAAGAAGTTTAAAATGGAGAATTACAATGTTATGGCAATACCTTTGGTGGTCAATGAGAAGTTCATAAAAAAAGATGAAAGTGGTGAAGCCAATGCACCACTATATAGAAGCATTGTTGGAAGCTTATTATATCTCACAACTACAAGATCAGATATAATATTTACATCAAGTTTACTTTCTAGATTCTTGCAAAAATCAATCAAGATCCACTTCGAGATGACAAAAAGAGTCTTAAGATACATCAAAAACACCAAAGATTATGGCATCATGTATGAAAGGAGCATAAATAACCATGTGAAGTTATTTAGATTTTGTGATAGTGATTGGACTGGAAGCATTGATGATATGAAGAGCACATCGGTCTATGTATTTTATTTTAGATCCGGTGTCATATCTTGGGCATCAAAAAAGTAAGATATTGTGGCATTGTCATCCGCAGAAGCTGAATATATCTCAACTATCTTGGTGGTATAATAAATAATTTGGTTGAGAAGAATACTAGAAGATATAGGTGAGAAGCAAGAAGAAGCCACTACACTACTTTGTGACAACAAGTCTACCATCTCTATGATAAAAAATTCTATCTATCATAGCCGCACCAAGCACATCAAAATCAAATATCATTTTATAAGAGATGTGGTAGAAGAAAAAAAAGTTGAAGTGAAGTATGTAAGGACTCAAAATCAAGTGGCGGATATTTTTACCAAGGCATTACCTAAAGAGAAATTCATCTACTTTAAAGACCTCATGGGCATTCAAGAACAACCATTAAAGGAGAGTGTTAAAATATAATGTTTGTTCTTTTTAATTTTTAAATTATGTAAGTTTTGATTTAGTTGTATGTTGGATTCATGTATGGGCTCATATATAGTTGGGCTCATGTTGTCATAGTGGTTTATGTATTTATATTTGAATTTTTGTAGGATGTGGTAGGCTCACACATAAAAGATCTTATGTACTAAGACAAAAAAGAAAGAAAGAACTCTAGATCTATATTCTCCCTTAATTTTTCATCTCATTCTCCACTTCAATTTTCTCTCAAATCTCATCAAATTGGTAAACAAAGCCAACACTTCTGCCGTTGAAGCAGCTCATGCTCTTTTTGTATAGTATCAATGGTCTGTAGTTTTTGTCTTAGTTTCGCAGCATCAACCTGTCCAAAAGAAGTAACTTAATTGGTTAGATCAGGTACACATGCTGCCTAGTGGAATTGATTACTTTTGAACAGTGCATATAATTAAATTAGTATAAAACTATCGCTTATGAATGAGACTATCACTTACATCCCCGGCCTTCTTAAGGTTTAGGAACCAAAGCAGATAAGGTAAAGAAAATTAGGTATCGAGAGGTGGGACAAACTTGAGAAGGCTTGGACCAAAGCAATGCCATAATCTGACCATGCCGAATAAACTATATTTTAAATTGATAACAGCATTGTCTTTTTGAAAAACTGTTCTTCTGACATGATGGGAAATACTACTATATGAGATTTTATACTTTACAAAAAAAAAGAAAAAGAAAACTCCTGCAACCCACCCCCTCTCCCTCTCCCTCTCTCTCTAGCTATACCTCTCTGAGCAAGCACCACATTGGAACCAAAGGAATAAAAAAAAATCATTTTTTTTCTTTTTGTTTGTTGGAGGGTAGGGGAGGGTGGTGTTGGTGTTGTTTTAGGATCGATCCAATTATAGACTGTGGCTTAATCTTTAATTTTTATTAACCATCGATTTAATTATAGACTGTGGATTAGACTCTGTTTGGCTAAGCTTTTAGCATGTCAGAAAGCATTTTCTGACTCTCAGAAAGCATTTTAGAATGATACAGTAATGTTTGATAAAAATATCGGAAAGCTATTTTAGTTTTGTCAGAAAACTTCAAAAATCTACTTAGGAAAAGGCTTTTTCCAAAAATACTTTTTGGTTAATATTGAAAAACTGTTTTACTTTTTTTAAAGTACTTTATCAATATGGTTACCAAACAGTAAATAGCTTTTCATAATAGTTCTACTTTCAAAAGTTCTACTTCTCAAAAGCTCTACTTTCAAAATTTTTAAAAGCTCTACTGCCAATAGCAATTCCAAACAGAGCCTAATCTTTAATTCCTATTGACCAAGTTTAAAATATCCGGTCTACAAGTTTGAGTTTAACTTTTGGTCCCTATAAGACCAAATTACTCTCTATGAATACAATATTCTCTGTTAACTGTGGGCTTGCACACCTTGTAGAAGGCATTGAGGGAGTTAGCAAAGCCGGGCAACCTCCTTGCCAATGCTGCCTCTAGGGTATGGGGGTGATAGTTGGTGATGGGGAGGAAAGATGTGGAGGAGAATGAGGACATTGATGTTATTGATAACATGGGTAAGCACCCACATCATGGCATGCTCCACCCGTGCACTCTCATCTATCACCACCATCGTCCTCTCCTTTGCCACCATCATCTCTCCGCCAACTCCCATGGCTGCCATTCTTTGTCTCTTTTTATTCTCCTTATTTTCGTACCTCTTAAAATCACCCTTAGAATAGTAGTAGTCAATCTTCGCTCTCGTCACCAAAACTCAGCTACCTTAGAATGCACTACCTCCACTCTCCATCACTCTTCTCTTCTCCTTTATTTTTTTTTATTAGGTTCTCATCTCCTTCGCTACTTTACCTATATCTATCTCTTCCTAGGTGTAATTATTACTTGGACTAGGTCCAATGGACCATGCTAAATCCTATGATGGATAACACGCCACATTACCCCTTGTATTTACCATTTCTGATTGTGCATTATCCATCATGCATATACTTCAAGATTTGCATGTATTCTAAAGAATGTTTAATACTTGCAACTCAGTACTTAGTGGAATTGGATAGGTGGTGATGGAGGAGGGTTAGGAAGGAATCTTATGATAGTTTATATAATTAATTGTTTTGGTGTTTTAATTAGTTTGCTCTATAACAAGATAGATTCTTTGGCCTTTTTGGATACTATTATCATGAGTCTTTTGATGGAGGCTGGATCAATCGGAGAAGGGATATAGCTGGCACTCGACAGCAGTGGCTTGACCTACAAAATAAGTTTCTGACTAGAATTGGTTTCAATGGAGATCCTTCGACGCTCAAGTCAAAAAATTAGGAAACAAATGAGAAGGAGAGTAGTGTTGGGAAAGAAGTGATTGCATATCTTTCGGATCTCTTATGGGTCTCTATTCATAGGCAGAGATTAAAGTGCTGTGAGGAAGAAGGAGAATTAGACCGTTATTTCTTATCTCATTGGGTGTGATACATTCATTATCTCCTACCTTATTTGATGAGATATGCTTGTCATCTCCTATCTTATTTGGCTAGATATGTTTGTTATTTCTCGTCTTATTTGCTTATAGCAGGTTGTCACGTGGATTTTGAAATTTCTCTAGCAGACATAAATTAGACAACAAGATTAAATATAATACCTTCTGAAATATTAGCTTGGGTCAGTCTTGAAGATACCTTGGATTGGTCAGGATTATGGTCAGACCGAACCAAGGTTATCTGTACATCAGCTTCAATCAAGATAAGATTTTTCTCATATCATATACCTCCTACTCTCAAGTTCGAGCTAAATTTAGATCAGATTGAGAAAGTATATAAGATTAGTTCTCTCAAAACTCTGAGCGACACATATCATGCTGAAGCTTTAGCAAATCTTTTGTTTTGATCAATAAAATACATCCTTTTTTGTTATGCTATCTGTATATTCTTGTGCATTAAATTGTCTTACTCATCTTAGAGATATTTCTTATAGTCCGTTCCTTCAGAATGGTCTTGTTAGCTTTAAGTAGTAGTGAACGCTAATCCTGATTCAGACATCCGACATATAGAGATTGTAGCATTACTTTAAGCAAGCCACATTTGGATAACTAACCTAACTTTTCTTAGGTCAGATAGCATAGGTTCAGGTGTTCAGGCACCTCCTTTGGGCGGTCTCTCAAATGTAGCATATTTCTTAGCTTGGCTCATCCTCAAGGTGGCTCTAAGTATCTTTATGTGATTATTCCTTCAAAGATCTTGGATCAGGTCGGCATTGCTGATGCACCAAGCTTTCAAGGATCCCCTTAAAGGTTCTTTCTGCCACTAGTTCCATAGCTCAGGTTGTCTTAGGATGAAAAGCTACTTTAGGTTAGATTGATATTGCTGATGTTTTGAGCTTCCAAAGATCCACTTATGAGGTTACCCTTTGCCCCTCGGATGGCTAAGATTTTCAGATCAGCTCGTCTGATGGATAAGGGGCTTTCTAAGGATTCTCTTATAGGGCTATCCCTCATTTTTTGATCATCCGAGATCTTCAGTCTAGATTGATGTAGCTTTAGGGCTCGAAGGGTCCTCTTATGGAGTTATTCTTCGCTTCTTGAATAGTCAAGATTTTTAGTTCAGCTCATCTTAAGACAAGGGACCTTTTACTCTTGGTTGCTCAAGCTCTTTAACCTGGATGTGATGTTAGGGCTTTGAGAGTCTTTTTATGAGGTTATCCTCACTTCTCGAATGGTCAAAATTTTAGCTTAACTTATCTTGGGATAAGGGGCTTTTCGCTCTTAGTTGCTCGAGGTGGTCGCTCTGCATCGATATGATTTTGGGGCTCTGAGGGTTCTCTTATGGGGTTACTCCTCGCTTTTCAAACAGTCCAAGTTTCCAGCTTAGGTCATCTTGGGACGAGGAGCTATTTGCTCTTGGTTGCTGGAGGTCTTTAGTCCAGATCGACATGGCTTTAGGGCTTCGATGGTCCTCTTATGGGGTTATCCTCACTTCTTGAATGGTTAAGATTTTTAGCTCAGCTTGTCTTAGAATGAGAACTTTTTGCTCTCTTCGATCTAATCCAATCTTACCTTCAGGTCCCGCAAAAGAGTTTGATTAGTTATCTTGGCCTCCCCCAATCGGCTTTATAATGTCGGCCTCCTTAGGTCAGCTTTCCATCTCTGTCTTCTCAGATCAGCTTTGTTAGATCAGCCTCCTCAGGTTGGCTTTAGCAGATTGGCCTCTTTAGATCGACTTTCCACCTCAGTCTTCTTAGATCGACTTTGTTAGGTCGGCCTCCTCAGATCAGCTTTGTTAGGCTTTCCTCCTTAGGTCGCACAAGCCTCGACTAATCGAGACTTCTCCCAAGCAACTCTTTCTTCGGCCCTTCCCCGTACCTCCTTTAGGTGCTTTATCTCAACGAAAGTCTCAGCACAGGCTCTCTCTCTTTTGAAGCTCTCTTATTTCCCACATAGACTATCTCCTTTTCTTGTAAGTTTCTCTCTCGACAACTTTAGCCCTATGTTTAGCATTGGTAGCATCCAGCTTCACCAACTTAGTTGCTTTTCAAAAAGATAGATGATAATGCCCCAACTATTATAAATAAGAAATCTGATGACCAAATGAAACGACAAAGTGAATGACTCATAATAAAAATCGTAACCCAAATATAAGAGTTAAAGACATCCTCTTACTGAAAGCTTAGCTCTCCCTCTGCCAACTTTTTCACATCGACTGGAAGAAGAAACCAGCTAATTAAATCACAGGCAACTCTCGGGTCACCTAGCATAGAACCAGAAGATTGGAATGAGGAAACATGCATCCCTTTCATCCTAGACAAAGGAAAGGTAAGCTCCAAGGTGGTCATGCTGGCTTGAAATGATAGCTCAGAAGAACCCTTCTTCCTAGGGGGCAGATGGAAGACGTTGGGTCGGGGATGTCTTCCTCAGTGAAGAAGCCCGTGCCAAAGCAGAAAATTCATCTACGTAGCTTGAGATGCTCATCACGACTTAGGACATGATACAGGGTTGATTATTTTTACTGTATTGATTGTATCAAAAATATCATCATAAATCTTTACCACAACCCTGCAACTATAATATACTTTACACCACCCACCATAGAAGATGCCAATTGATTTTAAACTTACCTTACAAGTAAATTTTACCCACTAAAAATAATTAAATAATTTAATTTTTTTACATATGCAGGATATTGAATATAATAAAATATTATCTTATACTTGAAATATTACCAACCCAACCTTAGACCAACTTTAGTTGAACAAACAATATACTTGAACCCAATTCAAAAAAATAAATGAACTCTATATATATTCTAATCCAAACTTGGCCATTAATTTTTTGAGCAAATATCTAGTGCAATAATAAATCGATTTGACCCATGTCTCAAGCAAAACCAAGCTTGTGAATAAATTATTTATTATTAATATTAAATCTTAAAATCAATTAGTAAATATAATAAATAATTTTAAATTTAGTTTTCTAATTATCAATTTTCTAAATCAAATATATGTGTGTATATATATATTATAAATTCATACAAACGAAAATATCAACTTTATTTATGTTGATCTTTGGATGATTTTCAAACTATATATAATAAATTTAAATATTTATACACATTTCAATATAGGATCTTTGAATGTTTTCTAGACTACATATAATAAATTAAAATATTTATATATGTTTCAATATAAGATACTACAATTAATTTTACAAATCCAAAAAAATCTTTTTCTGACGAATTAATGTCATCCAATTACTATAATCAACTTTAGTTTTTTAATTTTTCAATATTTTTTTTACATGCATATAATAAATCTAAATATTTTATACGTTTAGATATAAATTCTTAAAATTCATCTAAAAAAATTTAAAAAAAGTCATGTTAAAATACAACATATAGGCCCGAAAATGCAATAGACCAATTCCACATCTAACTCTACAATGGCCTTAGAGATAGTAGTTGGATGGATTTTTTCAAGAACCTGACTTATCCCGATCCCTAATAGGATCCGTTTAGCGATACGTTATAGACTTTGGAATGGATTTGAAGTTTAAAGTTAAAACTCATTTAGATTTTGGATGAGTTTGGGACTTGCCCCTCGGGTACTTATTATCCGAACCCGATTGTATATATATTTTATATTTTTTTATAGAAATAGATATATGATAGGAGGATGAGAGGATTTGAACTCCAAATTTTGGATGGCCTAATCACTACTTTCATCAATAAATTAATTAATAATATATTTAAACCCTTTAAACTCTTATATATAACAATAAACACAAAACCCTATTCATCGTCTAAACTTCCTTGTTGGATCGCTCCAAGCCTACCACCTGATTGAGACTCCTAGGAACGGACAAAACTGAAGGAAAATAGGGATGGCAATGGGCCGGCTGGCCAATTCCTATACCCACCTCGGATCGGATCAAGTAGATGGTATGGGTTGAGTTGGATCGAGTAGAAAAGAGGGTTCAGTCGGATCAAGTTAAATCGAATAAAGAACTCATCATGCAAACATTATAAAATAATTGAAACTTTGAAAGAGTAATTTAATTGAGGATATATTGGATCGGATTCAGGGCGGCATATCATTAGTCGTATCCACTTCAGGTATTTTATCTAGAACACGTACGGCCATCCTAGCTTTCAATCAGATCGAATAAAATCCATCCCATTCGGACCAGGTCGGATCGGATATTCGGTGAGTTAGTTTTAATTGCCATCTTTATGGAAAAATATAGAAAAAATCAATGAAATAAGAGAAAGATTGAAAAAAAATAAAAGATAAAATATTTTCCCACATAGATTGATTCATTTTTTTTCTTTTCGCTTCTTTTTCTTTTCATTTCTTTCTCTATTTCAGTGATCCGTAGGAAGGAGAGCACCTAAGGGGGATCGGAGGCGTTTTCTAGGTTCCAGTCCTCAAGCATATGGGATTTCGTGCAAGCTGTGGTGGTGTGAGTTGGTCCCTCGAGGTTTCGAGAGCTTAATCTTGTTAGAAGCATGATATTCTGTAGGATTTGGAGATTCCCCATAGAAAGATTCTTCTTTGGCTACAAATTGTCAATTTATTGAGTTCTATTCTCATATATCTTGCTAAAGGAAAGAGGTGAATCCCGCCACCCGACCACCGTATACCTTTTTCTTTGTTTTTTTCCTTTTAACTGTACATGGGGGGAGTTTAGAAGCCCTCTAACTCTAAACTCTCCCGTCATATGTTGCAGAGGAAAAAACAAAATGCCGCCACGTACTGTATAAATTTTTCCTTTGTTGTTTTTTTTAACCTACATGAAGCAGTTCAGAAAAATCTCCACGCATCATGTACGTGTCGCGAAGAAAGATTGTTAAAGCTATATATTTTTGCCGGCCTGGAAGAACGGTCCATTGACTACGATTTTTTTTTCGGTAGACTACAATTTCTTTTAATTCCCGATTCCTCCAAAAGCATGGATGCCTGGGTGCTCGGTGTGCTCCACAGCCCCTAATCTCGTTACACAGGGTCGAAGTCCACTACGAACCTTATATACCCCGCTTCCCCTTGGTTCCACTCGATCACCGCCTTCGATCCCTTTGAAATCTTAACCTTTGATCGCCTTCCATCTCGAATTCTTTGAGCGCTCTCGTCTTCAATCATGGCGTGCAGCAAGCTGAAGGTCACCCTGAACTCGGCCAAGGACCTCCAGAAGGTCCATTTGTTTTCCAAGATGCAGGTCTACGCGGAAGTGTGGCTCTCCGGCGATCGTGGGTCGCGGCAGCAGACGCCTTCCGATCGGAAGGGCGACCGAAACCCCACCTGGAACTCCACCATCTGCTTCCACATCCCCGCTGACAACAATGGGCGCCAGGTCCTCCATATCCTCCTCCGTGCCGAGTGCGCCCTCGGCGACGACCGCGACGTCGGCGAGGTTCGCATCCCCCTGTCGGAGCTCCTCGACGCCGCCGCCGGCAACGAGCCCAAGTCCGTCAGCTACCCGGTCTGCAAGTGCACCTCCGGGAAGACGAAAGGCACCCTCAACCTCTCCTACAAGGTCGGCAAGAAGATCACCGGCCCCGCGCCGGCTCCGCCGTCGGCCCCCCTGCATTCTTCGGGGGTTCCCACGTCCGATCAGCCCGTGCTGGCGCATCCGCCCTACGGGGCGCAGCCATACCCGCCGCCGCCGCCGCATGGGTACGTGCCTCCGCCGCACCAGGCCACGTACGGGTACCCGCCGGTGGTATACCTCTATGCGCCGGCGGTGCAACCGCCGAAGAAGAATGAGTTCGTGGTGCATATTGTGACGACGGTTTGCTCGGTGGGGCCTCCCACGCCATAGGGGCTACGATCTCGGAGACGGCATCCGACGATGTGGGAGACGACGCCGGCTTCGATGATAGATTGCTAGCTAGTAATATGTGTGTTCCCTTTAAGATGTTCAGTTTGGCTGTTCTTGGTCCACTTGACCTGGATGCTTATTCACCTACCAGTATGGGGTGCATCTTGTCATAATGATAATTATTGTGTATTCCAACTACCTTCAGAAGGCTTGAGTTTATGTATCACTCTGGCCTTGGTTTTTCAGAAAGCTTCCTACCTAGCTATTGTCTTAATCCCCTTACTGCGCGTTTCACTTCTGAGCTCATCTGCGTTTATTATGTTTCTGGCCCACCTCTTCAATCTTTTTAGCACTTTTTGCAGCAGATTGTTGGGATATGGAAAACTCTAATGAAACTTAATTGGAAGATAAAGCTTTAATCTATTTATAATTGGGAAGAAGAATTGGTTGCTACGGAGAAATATATACTTTAGAAAGAAGAAGAAGAGAACACGGGAGGAAGAAGAGTGGAGGCTTGAAAAAGAAACACTTGTTATTATTTTTTCTTGGCATAGTACAAATAGGGAGAGGTCCTCTATTTATAGCTCTCATGGACCTTTCTAGATACATAGATTTTAAAAGAAAAAAGAGATTTCTAGAATCAAGATAAAATATTTTTAAACAAAGATAAATGATTCTAGATATTTCTAACAATAGATATTTATAGAGCTTTCTAGAAATATGAAGATCTTTATATATTATGGATCTTCTTTAGTGCAGTTGGGCTTATACAAATCCAAAGCCCAATGTTTTTTTATTGAAACTTAGCCTAAATCAAGTTTAATTTTCAACACTCCCTCTTAAACTTGATTTTGTCATTCCAAGAAGTCATCTCAACTTGAAAAATACTTCATACTTGAGGGGCTTGGTGAAGATGTCAATAACTTGGTCATCCGACCTTATGAACTCAAGATGCACCTCCTTATTTACCACTTGCTCTCTTATAAAATAGAACCTTATGTCGATGTGATTACTTCTTTCATGGAAGACTGGGTTCTTTGCTAGAGCCAGTGCTGACTTATTGTCCATATAAATCTCTGTTGGGTCTTCTTGAACTAATTTGATCTTTTTTAACATATTCTTTAGCCAAATTGCATGACAAATACAAGACGAAGCGGCTACATACTCAGCTCTGCAAGTGGATAGTGCCACAATAGGTTGCTTCTTAGAACTCTATGTGAATGCTGTATTTTTCATATAGAATATGAAACCGCTTGTGCTCTTTCGATCATCCAAGTCTCTGGCCCAATCGCTATCACTATATCCAAAGAGCATGAAGTTGTTAGATGATGAATAGAGTAGGTCGAAGTTGATCGTATCTTTTAAATAGCGAAGAATTCTCTTGGCAACTTTCGTATGAACATCAGTCGGCTCTTTCATGTAATGACTGATAAGACCAACTTCAAAGAGAATATCTGGTCTCATACATGTTAAGTTCTTTAGACTTCCAATAAGGCTCTTGAATAGAGTAGGATCAATCTTTTCTCCAGGTGACTTTCTTGATAACTTGATACCATATTCTACGGGCATGTTGATCAGCTTGCACATATCCATTTTGAATTTCTTGAGGATCTCCTTAGCATAATTTTATTGAGAAATAAAGATCCCAGCTTCTGTTTGCCACACTTTTATTCCAAGATAGTATGACATGAGACCAATGTCTGTCATCTCAAATTCTTTAGCCATCGCCTTCTTGAAATCTTCTATCATGCTTTAGTTATTTTCTGTAAGGATCAAATCATCCACATACAAGCAAATAAGCAACAATCTCCATCTTCATTAACTTTGGAATATAAAGTATATTCATGAGGGCATTTGTTAAAATCATTATCTTGAAAATACTTGTCTATTCTACTATTCCAGGCCCTCGATGCTTACTTTAGCCCATATAAAGCTCTTTTTAATTTAAGAACTTTTTTCTCATGGCCTTTAACAATATAGTCGGCAGGTTGTTCAATATAAACTTCTTCTTCAAAAAAATTATTTAAAAAGACCAACTTAACATCCATTTGATAAATACTCGATCTATATTGTGCTGCAAGAGAAATAAATAATATAATAGTTTCTAAGCGAGCAATGGGAGCAAATACCTTATCATAGTTGATTTTTGCTTTCTGACTATAGCCTTTTACAATCAGTCTAGCTTTGAAGTTCTCAATTTTTTCCTTCACATTCTTCTTTACTTTGTAGATCTACTTTACTCCTATTGCCTTCTTGCCTTGTGAAAGTGTTGTCAGCTCTCATGTATAATTTTTTTCTATGACCTTGATCTCTTTATCCATAGCTTGCTTCCACTTCTTGCTTTGCATGGCTTCTTCATAGCCTATTGGCTCATAATCGACAAAGAGACAAAATAATATTATATCTTCAAGTGGTTGTGTTATCTCATAAATTTCTTTAAGACTCCTGACTCTTAGGGTCCTTTGCCTTAGGCTTTTTTGTGATAATGACTTCTCTTGGATTAAGGCCGGTGATTGTGGAGATGTGGGTTCATTTATTTTTTGATGTTCACCTTCCTCTTGTTCTTCAATTGGATGAGAAATGCTTTGGCCTTCTAAGTGAGAAAATCAATTTCATGTGCCTTCTTCATCGAACTCCACATCTCTGCTAATGATGACTCAATCATTGCTTAGATTGTAGAGCCTGTAGCCTTTCGATTGAGCATCATAGCCAACAAAGATGAGCTTCTGACTTCTATCATCTAGCTTGGCTCTTTTTTGTTCAGGAATATGTGCATAAGCAATGCTCCCGAACACTCTGAAGTATCAGACTCCATGCTTCCTTCTGCTCCATGCTTCTTGTGGAGTTTTATTCCATAAGCTTCTTGAAGGACACCGATTGACGATGTAGACAGCGTAGCTGATAGCTTCAACCCAGAACTCTTTAGGCATCTTCTTGCTTTTTATCATACTATGGGCCATGTCAAGAATGTGCCTATTTTTTCTCTCCACAACACCATTTTGTTGTGGTGAATAAGGCACAATCAAGAGACGATGAATGCCATGATCTTCACAGTATTGAATGAACTCCTTTGATGTAAATTCACCCCCTCTGTCAATCCTTATGGCCTTAATGGAACGGCCACATTCCTTCTCAACATAAGCCTTGAATTTTTTGAATATACTAATAGCTTCTGATTTTTCTTTCATGAAATATATCCATATTTTTCTACTGAAATCATTGATAAAGAAAAGAAAATATCTACCACCTCCAAAGGATGTTGGTTTAATAGGCCCGCAAATATCAGTGTGAATCAATTCTAGAGGCTTCTTTGCTCTTAAGGTGGCCTTTTTTGGAAAGCTTTTTCTATGCTGCTTTTCAAGAAGACATCATTCACATAGTTGATCAGGATGATCTATTGAAGGTAGGTCTCTTATTATATTCTTATTTGATAACAAGCTTAGGCTATCAAAATTAAGATGTCCATACCTTAAGTGCCAAAGCCAAGATGGGTGCTTTATGCATGCCTTTAGACATTTTGCTATATCATTTTGGATGTTCAACTTGAACATCCTATTACTTGTCATGAAAACTTTGGCAATTAAGATACTTTTTTGATCTCTTATAGAAAGGCCATCATTTTTAAGATGAATATCATAGCCCTTTTTCAATAGTTGACCTAAACTTAATATATTACTCTTCATATCAGGTACATAGTAAACATTAGAGATAAACTGATGACTTCCATTCTTGAGTCGAATAAAAATCATACATTTTTCTTTTACTGAAATTTTGGTGGAGTCTCCAAATGTGACATTGCTATTTATTGACTCATTAAGCTCCATGAACATTTTTTTGTCCCCACACATATGATTGCTCGCCCTAGTGTCGAGATACCATAAGTCTTTTTCTCCTTTTTTCTCACTCTTGTAGGCCAAAAATAAAGTATTCTCTGCTTCTTCTTTCTCTTCAACATAGTTGGCCTTTTCTTGGACTTGATTTTTGCAACTTGAAGCATAATGGCCAAACTTATTGCAATTATAATATTTGACTTGAGATTGATCATACCTTCCTCTTCTACTGAACCTTGAGTAGCTTTCTCTTCCACGACCTCTTGTAGATTGTGGGTTTTGACTTCTTTCATCACCCTTGGCCTGATCATATCTTCCTCGTCCACAGCCTCGTCTACCACCTCTTCCATGGCTTCTTTGGTTGCCATTATTTAGATTGAGCTTTGTTTGTAGATGTTGTTCCACTGACTCCTTTTTCTTCTTGATTCTTTTTTCATGGGCTTGTAGTGATCCTATGAGTTGATCAACACTCATGATATTTATATCTTTTGATTTTTTTATGGCTACAACCACATAATCCAATTTTGGATCTAAAGAACGAAGTATTTTCTCAACCACCCGAGAATCATCCATGCTATCACTATTTCTCTTGAGTTGATTAACAATAGTTAAAACTCTTGAGAAATAATCTAATATTGATTCTGAGGCTTTCATGTGCAAAATTTCAAACTCACCTCAAAGTGTTTGGAGATGCACCTTTTTCACTGCTTCTTCTCCTTTGTAGGATTGTTGAAGAATCTCCAAAGTTTGTTTCGAGGTGGTAGCACATGAGATCTTCTTAAATGAAGATTCATCCATACCTTGGTAAATGTAGAAGAGGACCTTCTTGTCCTTCTTCCTTTCTTCTCTCAAGCTATTCTCTTGAACTTGAGTTAGGGTGGCTTCATCTTCGGGCTCGGTATAGCCTTTCTCCACAATCTTTCAAGCATCTAGAGAGTCCAACAATACCTTCATTTGAATACACCAATCCTCGAAGTTATCTTTGGTGAGCCGAGGAACTAGGAATGGGAGCATGCCTTGGGCCATTCTCTTAACTCTAGAGCCTTGGCTCTGATACCAGTTGTCAGCACATATTCATTCCACCTCATCACTCTACTTTTGGCATATACTCTTATTTATTTTCTCTCTATGTTAAGTCAACATATATTCATATTTAGCCTACACACCTATTTTTTATTTCTCTTTATTTAGCAATTCTACTTTTGATTCTTTGGCCTTATTGAGTATATAATCAAGATGTTCTTTTTTTTTGTAATTGCTTTAATAGCTGGCCTTGTAATCTACAAATACTTCTAGTGGAGATCAATAAAATCAAAGTGTGTGTTGAAAAATATGTCTCAAAAGCCAATCATCAACCTGTTGACGGTTGAGCAACCTTGTATTGTAATTAATTTGTTAATAAATAAAATATATTTTTGATAATTTTATCATAAGTTTTCATTTTCTAATAAACTCCATTATTGTGATGAAGTTCTTAGGACTATTTAGGTTCGATAAAGAAAAAATTTATCGATTAGTCCTTAAAACTATTCACGACCAAATGATAGGCTGTTAATAAGGACGACAGCTTCTATCGAGCATAGATCGCTGTAGGTCATATAGGTTGGTTGTCCTCTTAATCAAAGAGTGTGGAGACACTGATATGACATACAGGTGAGATGTAAGGGTACATCATTATTGAACGTGACCAACTTCAGAGCATTCTACTGTCGAGAATATCTCTGATGGGATATAGGTATAAGTGTCCCTTAGATCTGAGATCACTTCAGTGACTTGCAAGCTATTCACGATGCTTTGGTACTGGACTAACTGAATTTTTAATTCAGTAACGAAAGATTTCTGGGCACAGTCAAGTACTTGCGAAGTCGGAGTGTGATCAAGATGGGATTGACCATTCTAAGAGTTGGAAAAGAATGAGTCGCTGTATTTCAATTTAGCAAAATCTTGATCAGGATAATCTATCAGATGGATTTGATATTTTGAAATACAATATGGACAACCTGATCAGAGTTGATAGTTAAACTCTGAGGTGTTCTATGAGCATTTTGTTCAAGGGGATGAATTATATGAAAACTATATCCACATAGATTCTAAGGATTTTGTTCTACACATTCAACCTATCCGACCGTCGGATACCATTGCTAGATGGTCACTTCGATTGATATAAAAATTTATTTCTATGCTACCGACTTAGGTTCGAACCTATAAGGTCACACATATTAGAGTTCACGATCCGCTCAGATGGTTGATCAATGATTAAAAATTGTTCTAGGGTTAAACGATCAATACGATTGATATTTAACCTAGTGCAAGTATTGTAGGAGGATCGATTAGCAATTCGATTGTTAATTAACTTAATTTGATTAAACCAATGGGCTAAGATTAAGTCTAATTGAATATGATTTAATTATATTTAGTTTGAGCTTGATTGGATCAAGTCCAATTGATTTATTGGATAAGCCAAGTGCAAAAAAAAATTAGTCCTAGTTCAATTAAAACTTGGGTCAACCTAATTTTTAATTCGATTAAAAAATTAAATCAGATTTAAATCTAATTTAATCTGATTAAATTAGATTATTAATTTAATTAAGATCTATTTTAATTGAATTGATTTGATTTTAGTTTGATTTGATTTGAGAAACTAAATTTGAATAAGTCATAGATTGAATCCTAGTAAGACTAAGATTCCACCTTGCACCACCTTAGCCCCCCACGCCTACTTTCTCTTATTTTGTGCAACAAAACCTTCTCTCTCAGGCCTCCACATATGCCCAAAGCATTTTACTCTTTCTCTCTTATATGGTATGTGGTTGTGGACCAAGTTAAAGTAGGAATTAGTTTGGATTACAAATTCTATGAGATAGAATTTTAAGAAACCAAAACTCTTTCTTTATGGCACTGATTTTATCCAATTTTTTTTTAAAATTTTTGTAGCTTTTATGGCACATATTATGCGCCCTTTGCTAGTGGTCCATGGCAGAAAAAGAAAGAGGGGGCGCCCATGAGTTGGGCACCCCTTGTCTTGCCCTGTTTGGATTTTCTTGACTAGGTATTTGATCTAGACAAAGATTCTTCATATCTCATTATTTAAGATGAATTTTTTCTTAAAATTTTTATGGATTATAGAGCATTGAGAGACCTTTGGGCATGTGAAAATCAAAGAGAAAGAGTGTTAGAGTGTCGAGATATAATAGACACAAAACTAGGTGTCTAGGTGAGAGTAAAGAGAAGAAGAAAAGGATCTTCTTCTAAGGTTGCTGAGTTCACCTCTTCCCTTCCTCCATCTGTGAGTTTTCTGAGAGTGTCTCACATCTAAAACTCTTTCTCCTACTTCTCATCTTCAGAAGAGTCCAAATCAAGAAGGAGGCATCTGATCGACTATCGAAGAAGGATCAGCACAGTACTAGCATACTATGCTGATTTTCTGGCCAAGACTTCTGATCGTGATTCATGGGCTCGTATGGACGACTCCTAGAGGTCGGATGCGTGTGCGGCTCACAACATCATCCTCAAGTCCGGATCAATAAAGTTAAAATGTCTAACTTGCAAGGTAATAGATTTGATCTATTTTATTTTACATACATTAGATGTAGTATAGAAATATGTTGATATGATCAACATATAGTTCTTGCTCTTTATATTTTAATTTCTGATTTAATGCCATAAAATAATCATGTAATAAGATCTTAGATTTAGGGATTCTCTGATTTTATAAGATAAATTTTGATTTATTTTAGTCTTCCGCTATCTGATCTTGAAAAAATTTCAAGATCTAACCCTGAAATCCTAGATCTGGTTCCTTCAGTGTGAATATCAGAAATTATCCTCAATAAAGAAATTACCATTATCATGGTATCAGAGCTGTGAAGCTCCAATGAGCATCCCTTCTTCCTCCTCCTTCAGTGCTCTCTCATGGCCACCAGTTCATCTATCTCCACCTCCTCCAATACCTCTTCTCCTCCTCCACCAATCACAACGACCCCTCCCACCTTTCCATCTGTACTGCATTTTCTATCTATCAAGTTGAATATCTCCAATTTATTGATCTGGAGAAAGCAAATTACTCCCTTCTTAAAAGGTCAAGACTTATTTGGGTTCTTCGATGGTTCTCATCCATAGCCCACCGATCCTATTGCCGCTACTGCCTGGCAATAACAAGATGCCCAACTCGTAAGCCTTCTCATTACTTCATTATCTGAATATTTGATTCTCCATCTTCTTAACAAAGAGACCAGTATTGAGTAATGGAGCACTCTTCATGAAGCTTTTGGTTCAGCATCTCCTACCCGACTCATGTCTCTGCATCTGGAGTTATAGAATCTTCGTTAAAAACTAGATGAGACCGTCACCTCTCTGCTCTGACGTGCAAAAGCTGTAGCTGATGAACTTGCTGCATCTGGTAATGCCCTCAAGCCTACTTAATTTAATCTACATGTGCTGCGTGCTCTATGTGATAATCTACAAGATGCGGTCCCTGGTATTCTCAATCGACATACTCCTCCGACATATACTGAACTTCATGAGCTATTACTTAGCCATGAAAGCATGCGGGCATTCAGAAAATTAACTATTGCTGATACTACTCCTTCTACCAATCCTATCGCTAATATCGCTCAACAGTCCTCCCATTCTTCTAGTGTTGCCCAGCTATGCAACCCAAGAGGGGGGGGTGAATTGGGTTTCTAAAAATTTTAAGCTCAACTAATTACTTATGAAAGATATTTGTTAAAAGCTTGATGAATGAGAAGGACTTTAAATCAAGATTAATTTCCTAAAGCAAGAATGCAAGGATATAATAAAGAAATAAAGAGAAACAATAAAGCACACCACAAACACAAGGATTTATAGTGGTTCGGTGCCAACCTTGCACCTACATCCACTCCCCAAGCTCCTACTTGAGAATTCCAATCCACTATACTTGTATTCAACCCGAATACAAACGTCGGAAACTCCGACACTAGCTATCCCAAGCTAGTCCACTTGTTTTCCGAGTACAAGCCAACCCAAAATACTCCGATTTCAGGTTCGGATCAACCTTTCCTTGTTTTGGAAACCCTCCAAAAACAAGAACAAATACTCACAAAGAGTAAAACAGTTTAGAGCATAAATAAATACAAGAATAGCTCCTTAAATGAGCGAATATAACAATAAAAATACTTTACTCAAATGAAGAATCTCCTTTTGGATTTCCTCAATGTAGATGAAGAGTTGAATGAACGCTTGAGGAGAAGATGAACTTGATTGAAGACTTCTTGAAGGCTTTGAAAGAGCTCTTGATCAAGGTTGAAAAATAGGCTTGAAAAATCCTCTCTTTGAATACTCTTGAATGCCCTTTTGAACACTCTTACTTTTCTCTTTCACAATCTCTCGTGTATATTGTAGATCTCTTGTCTCTCTCGTGTGGATTGTGGATCCCCTCTCTTTTTTTTTTGTGTATTTCGTTGATCTCCTCGTGTATATTTTGGATCTTTGTATATCTCATGTATTTTCACCTTTTGAAACCTTTTATAGCATTAAGAAACAAGAGAAAACATATTAGGCAGAAAAAGAGCCGTTAGAGCATTTTTAGGGAGCATAAAAGGCAATTAAAATGGGCAAAAAACTAGCCGTTGCGGACGATTTCTGTCGCAGGGGTCGACTCATGAGTCGACTCATGCTTCAGGAGTCGACTCATGAGTCGACTTCTGTTGCAACAGCCAGAAACTTTGATTTCTGGATTTTTTTGGCCCAAATCAGCAGAGGTCGACTCATGAGTCGACTCATGCCTTGTGGGTCGACTCATGAGTCGACTTACAGGTCGTGCCAAGCCAAAAATCCAGCGTGCCAAGGGAAATTTTTGCGTGCCAATCAGCTCATTGTGCCATGAGTTGACTCATGAGTCGACTCATGCACTTCAAACCTTCATAACTTCAAAAATATAAGTCCAAAAATAATGAAATTTTCATCAATAGATTACAAATCATTTGTTCTACCAAATGATACTATCAAATCAGAATTTTAGTAAAATTATGATTTTGCCCCTGAAGAGCATAAAGACTTTTTCAATTAAAAAATATTTGTATCCCTTCAATCTGCTTTGTAATCATCAAAATCAATTTAGGAGCAACAATCTCTCCCTTTTTGATGATGATAAAACACTTGAACAAAAGCATTTATGTGAATGCATTATAGATGCTTAAAAAGAGTATGATTCTTTTGGCATGTAATATAAATGGTCATATACAAAAATAGTTTGTCCATTTTCTTAAAGATTTGAAGATATGCTCATTGGATTATGTGATTTTGGTGTTAGAGCGGAAAACTTGTTTTTGTTATCAGATTAAGCTGTAATTTGAAAATTTGCTCATTCTCATTTGATTTTGGTTTTAGCATCAGAGCAAAAAATAATTATGTGCTTTAATTGCTTTTGATACAAAAAATAATTATGTGTGCTAAAGCATGTTTAAGAGTTGATTTGGAAAGTGTATTAGATCATTTTGAGTTTAAGATGTATCAGAGCAAGAGAAAAATAAATTTTGCAATGTATCAGAGCAAGAAAAAAAAATAATTTACAATTTATCAGAAAAATTTTACAATGTATCAGAGAAAATTTTATAATGTATCAGAGAAAATTTTACAATGTATCAGAGCAAATTTTATAATGTATCAAGAAAATTTTATAATGTATCAGAGCAAGTTAAAAAAAAAAAATTAAGATGTATCAGAGTAAGTTAAATTTCTTAAGATGTATCAAGGTAAATAAAATTTCAAAAGATGTATCAGAGCAAGTTGGAATTTTGAAGTATATCAGAGCATATTTAAATTTTTAAAGCAAATCAGAGCATATGTAAAGAAGTAATTTAAAAGTTACTTATTTGCATTGTACTTAGCATTGTATTTTTGATATTGTTCTTTAGATTCTCCAATTCATTTATTAATTTCTCATAATTTGTAGTTTTGCTTTTGATGGGTTGCTTTTTCTTTAATTGCTCATCATTTATGATTTTGCTTTTGTTGGATTGCTTTTGTTTAATTTCTCAAATTTAATTTCTCAAATTTTTGTTTAATTTCTCCCCCTTTTTGACATCATCAAACATGATTAACGCTTCCTTTTTCTGAAATATTCTTTAATTTCTCCCCCTTTAGAGTTTATCACAGATGTTTGCTCCCCCTTAATATACCAATTATTAACAGCAAACAACAACAAAGAGAAGACAATATTTCAACAAGAGAATATATATAACCAAAATATGATCGTCATCATTACAAAAGGTAGAGATATAAGTAAAAGATGATACCATAAAACCATAATTGTTTCAATACATAGTTCATAATATAAAAGTCAACCAGCTAATTGTCAATACATGGCCCCAAAATACAGATCCTAGAACAAGACACTAACACTTAGGATCTAGTAATGATCAAGACAAGTCATGGATCGGAGTCATCAGATATGGGATGAGAAGCTGATGGGTCAGAAGTGCGTCCTCTACCCCGTCTGCCTCTGGCACGAGTAGGAGAGCGAGATGAACTGGGAGGCTGAGAATGCTGAGAGGCTAAGGACTGAACAGAAAGGGTGAGTCTGATGGAATCAAGTACGTTCAGTGCTCTGGAAATAGACTGAAGTAGAGCAGTGAACTGAGTGGTTGCATGCTCACTCGATCCTCGAATCTCTTTCCTCAGTAACTCATATCCACCCTCCAGTGCTCCTCTGAGCCTGCCAGCCTCTGAAGTGAGGTCTGTGACCTCAATAGTTGACTCCTGTGGCTTGGGATGGGCCAAAGCAAGGACTTGCCCCTGCAAGTCAAGAACTCTGCCAGTCAGTCTCCAGACGGTGTCCTCAAGCTGCTGAATCCGGATGGACTGATCTGATATCATCTGAAACACAGTGGAGATGTGGGGAGTCATGTCTGATCAGAAGAGGTGGCTCCTGGTGCAAAAGTAGTACTGCCCCACTGACTAGACAGCAAAGAAGCCACACGCTGTGATATCTGCTCGATCTGATCGTCAGCCAGTCTGAACTCTGATTGAGGTGCTCTGCTCTCTGGCTGATACACTGGTGTGGGCATCCTAGTAAACTCTGAAGGGCCAGCCTCTGTATCAGGAATGAACTGGATATTTGGTGATGCTGCCCTGAAGTCATGGACAGGAGATGATGGACCTTCTTCTTCAGCTCTGTCTTCAGTTCTGTCTTCAGCTCTCTCCTCAGCTCTCTCCTCAGCTCTTTCTTCAGAGCCCTTGATCCAACCACCATCAGTCTTTGTAAATCCCATTCGGTGTAGGGTGTGTTGGTTGAAAGTGTCCACATGAGAGAGCTTAGTAGAAGCCTCCCCCTCAAGCTAACTCCAAACCTCCTAAATACTCTAGTAAGGGCCATACCATAAGGCAAGTGTGCCTTGGATCTGTTCAAAGTCTCTCTCATGGCCTCTATCATAAGTGCAGGGAGGTTCAGGGGGGTCTGAGTGATGACATGAAACATGATACAAACATCTCTGCTGGAAAGTAAGTCATGCCTACCACTCCTAGGAAAGAAGAGCTTCGTTACCATCTGATGTAGGATCCTCATCTCAATAGACAAAATCTTTGCTTCCAATTTGTTTAAACTCCCTGAATAAGTTCCCCCTAGAATAACTCTGATCCCCTCTTCTTTTACTGGGAGTTCCATATAAGAGTAACCCTCACTAGGTAACTGAAGTATTTCTCCCAAAATACTAGAATCCAAGCAAATATCAATTCCCTTTACTGTTGAAGTCACTGACCCATTTCCATAATGTAGGTTCTGGTAGAATTCTCTAACTAGGTCAACATAGGTGACTTCCTTAAGGGAGCAGTAGAAATCCCATCCTTGGTTTTTAATCTTAGTTGCAAATGTAAACCCTCTTTTCAAAGAACCGAAAATCTATATTCTTCCCGGTTTCAACTTTTCTATCAGAAAGAGGATTCTTACTGGGGCTTAGGAAGGATTGAGGGAGACCTTGAGCAGATACTGAAGCTGGAGTGGGAGCAGTGGAAGACTGACCAGCTTGCCTTTTCTTTCGGACAATTTCTTCAGGCTCACGGATTGACTTTCTTCTTTGGGGAAGCTTCATCTTTGGAGCCATATTCACTATAGTAGCAGGCAAGGAGACTTGGAGGAACACGTGAATGAGTGGAGGAGGGATCACAAGAGAGTGAAGAGGGATTTTGGTGGAGAAAAGAAGTGGATTTGGGAAGAACGGTGGAGTGCTAGGGCACGCTCCGACCGTGCCAAACAATGAGAGAAAGCACAGAAAATCCCTTTCCAAGGTGGCGATTTTTGGTGGAGAGGAGGAGGGAGAAGTGCCTCAAACTAAATCCTTGGATTTGGAGCAAAAGGAATTGGAGAAGTCGGCTTTTGGAAGGAAGAAGATGAGAAGATGAGTCGTCTCACGAACAGGGTCCCTTATAAAAACAATGAGCCCGTGGGAAGTTTGAGGAAATAACAAGTTTGCCATTGAGTCGACTCATGGGGGTCGACTCATGAAGTTCAGAAATTCAGAAAAAATGTGAATAAATTCCAGAAAAATTTAAAATTTTGGGAGAAGGAGTTTTGCTCAAAGATAAGTTTTTAGAATGATAAACTTGAGCTTTTGGGACCAGGATAGATGTTGGAAATTGAGCTCTAAGAATTTTTGACATCAATTCTTGGAAATTGAGAAAAATTTAGGCATATGGATCTAGAATTCCTAGATTTCTCCTAATTTCATAGAATTTATCCTCACTAAGGGCCTTTGTAAAGATATCAGCTAATTGATTTTCAGTGCAAACATATTCAAGAATTATATTTTTGTTTTGAACATGTTCTCTTATAAAATGATGTCTTATTTCAATATGTTTGGATCTTGAGTGTTGAATTGGATTTTTAGATAGATTTATGGCACTTGTGTTGTCACATCTTATTGGTGTTTCATTAAGTTTGATTCCAAAGTCTTCGAGTTGTTGCTTAATCCACAAGATTTGAGCACAACAACTTCCGGCTGCAATGTATTCGGCCTCAGCCGTAGACAGTGCCACCGAATTTTGTTTCTTGCTAAACCATGAGATTAGGTTAACTCCAAGAAATTGGCAAGTTCCACTTGTGCTTTTTCTATCTAATTTACATCCAGCAAAATCAGCATCTGAATATCCTAATAAATCAATTTGTGAGTCCTTAGAGTACCATAACCCTAGTGTTTGAGTACCATTTAAGTATCTAAGGATTCTTTTAACAGCATTCAAATGAGATTCTTTAGGATTAGATTGATATCTAGCACATAAACAAACACTAAACATGATATCAGGCCTACTTGCAGTTAAATATAATAATGAGCCAATCATACCTCTATAGTATTTTAAGTCTACACATTTACCTTCATCATCCTTGTCAAGCTTACATGAGGGACTCATTGGTGTGCCAATTGGTTTGCAGTTCTCCATTCCAAATCTTTTGAGTAGTTCCTTGGTGTACTTGCTTTGGGTGATGGAGATTCCCTCTTTTGATTGTTTGATTTGGAGTCCGAGGAAGAAGGTGAGTTCTCCCATCATGCTCATCTCGAACTCCCCTGCATAAGCTTAGCAAAGTCTTGACAAAGGGATTCATTAGTAGACCCAAAAATTATGTCATCAACATAAATTTGTATAACTAGCATATCATTTTGATTTCTTTTAATAAAGAGGGTTGTATCTACATTACCTCTTGAAAAACATTATTTAGTAGAAATTTGCTTAGCCTATCATACCATGCTCTAGGTGCTTGTTTTAATCCATATAAAGCTTTATTTAATCTAAAGACATGATTAGGAAAAGCATGATTTTCAAATCCAGGGGTTGTTCTACATATACTTCTTCAGCAATATATCCATTTAAAAATACACTTTTAACATCCATTTGAAATAACTTGAATTTCATAAAGCAAGCATATGCAAGTAGAAGTCTAATAGCTTCTAATCTAGCAACAGGTGCAAAGGTTTCATCAAAATCAATTCCTTCTTCTTGATTATATCCCTTAGCAACCAGTCTTGCTTTATTTCTAATTACATTCCATGCTCATCTAATTTGTTTCTAAAGACCCATTTTGTGCCAATTATTGAATAATTTTTAGGTCTTGATACTAAGGTCCAAACATTATTTCTTTCAAATTGATTAAGTTCCTCTTGCATTGCATTAATCCAATTATGATCATTTTCAGCTTCTTCAAAAGTTTTAGGTTCAAGATGAGATACAAAAGCACAATAATTAACTACTTCTCTAAGTGAAGAACGGGTTTTTACCCCATGCATAGGATCACCAATAATTAACTCCTTAGGGTGGTTGTGAACATACCTCCATTCCTTGGGTAGGTCATTTGTACCTTGAGGTTGTTCTTGAATTTTTTCACCTCTCTCATCTTGTTCGTCTTCTTGATCCTTGTCTTCTGGAGTTGCTGAATCTTTCAGAGTGATCTCCTTCATACCTTCTATTAGTGGATCTGCATCATCAACACCCTCATTCTTTCTTGAAGGAAGATCGTTAGATTCATCAAAAACAACATGTATGGACTCCTCAACTACTAAAGTTCTTTTGTTGAAAACTCTAAATGCTTTACTAGTGGAGGAGTAACCTAGAAAGATTGCTTCATCTGATTTTGCATCAAATTTACCAAGTTTTTCTTTGCCATTATTTAATACAAAACATCGGACAACCAAAAATATGAAAATATGCAATATTTGATTTTCTTCCTTTCCAAAGTTCATAGGGGGTTTTCTTTAAAAATTGTCTAATCAAAGCACGATTTAAAATGTAACATGCTGTGTTAATTGCTTCCGCCCAAAAATATCTTGGAAGGTTGCTTTCACAAAGCATGGTACGGGCCATTTCTTCTAAGGTTCTGTTTTTCCTTTCAACTACCCCATTCTGTTGGGGTGTCCTAGGAGCAGAGAAGTTATGGCCAATTCCATTTTCATCACAAAAATTTTCAAAATCTTGATTTTCAAATTCAGTTCCATGATCACTTCTAATATTTTGAATTGAAAACCCTTTTTCATTAGTGACTTTTCGATGAAATTTAGTGAAAATATGAAAAGTTTCATTTTTGTGTGCCAAAAAGAAAACCCAAGTAAAACGAGAGTAATCATCTATAATTACAAAGCCATATCATTTTCCTCCTAGACTAGTGGTTCTAGTTGGTCCAAATAAGTCATATGTAAGAGCTCTAAAGGTCTAGAAGTTGAAACAGTATTTTTGGATTTAAATGAAACTCTAGTTTGTTTACCTAATTGGCATGCATCACAAATTCTATCCTTTTCAAAATTCAGTTTTGGCAAACCAAGAACTAATTCTTTCTTAATTAATTTTGAAAGAGAATGCATGCTAATATGTGCAAGTCTACGATGCCACAGCCAACTAGTCTCATTAACTTTAGCATTCAAGGATACTAGGCATTGCATGTCTAATTTGGCTAAATCATTCAAATCTACCATATAAACATTGTCATGCCTATGTCCTATAAATTTAATGCCATCGTTAATAGGACTAGTCACAATGCAAACAGATGATTCAAAAATAACTTTATACCCTTTATCACAAAATTGACTAATGCTAAGTAAGTTATGCTTTAAACCTTTAACTAACAAAATATTTTCAATGTATTTGGAGGGAGTGATACCAATGTTACCTATCCCGATGATCTTTCCTTTGCCATTATCTCCAAAGGTGACCATCCCTCCATCCTTAGCATCAAGCGTGATGAATTGTGATTCATCACCAGTCATGTGTCTCGAGCATCCACTGTCAAGATACCATTTCCTGTTTCCTCCTTGGGATGCTAGACACACCTGCAAGCAAAGGTCAAGTTTCTGTCTTAGGTACCCAAGCTTTCTTGGGTCCTTTTAGGTTAGTCAAAATGGTTCCTTTTGGAACCCATATTTTCTTTATAGTTGTGTTTGCAGATTTGTTAATAAGGCATGTGTATGATTTATGTCCTATTCTACCACATTTGAAACAAGTAATATTTGTAGACTTGTTACTTGAATAATTTACATAAATATTCTTCAGAAATTTTTGTTTCTTCAAGGGGTTATAGCCAAGTCCAGCCTTATCATATACAGCTTTTTGATTATCAAGAATCATATTTAGTTTGTTTGAACTTAAGGTGAACTTATCTACTATAGGTTTCAGCTTGTTAATTTCATTCTTTAAGCTTTGATTTTCTTGAATCAAGGTGGATTTTTCAATTGAAAGATTTTCAGCTTGTTTCACTAAGGACTGATTTTTCAATTTCAGTTCTTTATTTTTCATCCCTAGTTTCTTTAATTCATCAATTAAATCATAGAATGCTTCATGCAATTCTTCAAAAGTAAATTCACTAGGGATTCAGAAGTTACCTCATTTTCGTGTGCCATAAGGCACAGGTTGGCTTGTTCTGTTGAGGTTTCCTCATCGGAGCTTGAGTCATCACTCGCACTCCAAGTCGCCATCATTGCTTTCTTTTTGAACTTTTTGGGACCTTTCTTCAGTTGTGGACATTCGGATCTGAAATGTCCCGGCTTCTTGCACTCGTAGCATATAAGGGTTGATCTTTCTCTTTCTCTTTGCTTTGTTCCCCTTTTGTGAATGACTTCTTTCTCATCCCCTGTTTCCTTTTTCTTAGAAACTTCTTAAATTCTGGGTGATGAGTGCCATCTCTTCATCCTGTTCTTCATCTTCAGTGTCATCCGTTTCATCATCAGGCGAAGCTGTGGATTTGAGGGCAATGGTTCTTTTCTTTTTGACTTCATCCTCTTGATGTTGCTTCATGTTAAGTTCATGAGTCATCAAGGATCCAAGAAGCTCTTCTAGAGGTAGAGTGTTCAAGTCCTTTGCTTCTTGGATGGCAGTCACCTTGGCTTCCCAAGTTCTTGGCAATGACCTGAGAATCTTCCTTACTAGCTCACTGTTAGTATAAGATTTGCCAAGACTCTTCAAACCATTAATTATATCAGTAAAACGAGTAAACATAGCAGTTATGGACTCATCATGCTCCATTTTAAACAATTCATATTTATGCACAAGCATGTTTATTTTAGACTCTTTTACTTGATTTGTTCCCTCATGGGTTACTTCTAACCTATCCCATATTTCTTTAGCAGATGCACAAGTAGAAATGCGATTAAATTCATTTGCATCAAGTGCACAATAAAGAACATTCATAGCTTTAGCATTTAATTGTGCCAATTTCTTATCAACCTCATCCCATTCTTTCTCGGGTTTGGTTGACTCCTCACCATCTATAATCTTGGTGAGTGTGTGAGGACCGTTCACTATGATACTCCACATATCATAGTCGAGTGCTTGTATGAATATCTTCATCCGAGCTTTCCAATAGGTGTAATTGACCCATTGAAAAGTGGAGGTCGGTTTGTAGATTGCCCCTCGGCTAGAGAAGTACCGATATGGGTTGCCATAGATCTTTGGCTCTTTGATTGTTAGATCAAAGAAGGGCTAGAGCACCGGGCTCTGATACCACTTGTTGCCCAGCTATGCAACCCAAGAGGGGGGGTGAATTGGGTTTTTAAAAATTTTAAGCTCAACTATTACTATGAAAGATATTTGTTAAAAGCTTGATGAATGAGAAGAAAGACTTTAAATCAAGATTAATTCCTAAAGCAAGAATGCAAGGATATAATAAAGAAATAAAGAGAAACAATAAAGCACACCACAAACACAAGGATTTATAGTGGTTCGGTGCCAACCTTGCACCTACATCCACTCCCCAAGCTCCTACTTGGGAATTTCAATCCACTATACTTGTATTCAACCCGAATACAAACGTCGGAAACTCCGACACTAGCTATCCCAAGCTAGTCCACTTATTTTCGGGTACAAGCCAACCAAAACACTCCGATTTCAGGTTCGGATCAACCTTCCCTTGTTTTGGAAACCCTCCAAAAATAAGAACAATTACTCATAAAGAGTAAGACAGTTTAGAGCATAAATAAGTACAAGAATAGCTCCTTAAATGAGCGAATATAACAATAAAAATACTTTACTCAAATGAAGAATCTCCTTTTTGGATTTTCTCAAGGTGGATGAAGAGTTGAATGAACGCTTGAGGAGAAGGTGAACTTTGATTGAAGACTTCTTGAAGGCTTTGAAAGATCTCTTGATCAAGGTTGAACAGTTAGCTTGAAAAATCCTCTCTTTGAATACTCTTGAATGCCCTTTTGAACACTCTTGCTTTTCTCTTTCACAATCTCTCATGTATATTGTAGATCTCTTGTCTCTCTTGTGTGGATTGTGGATCCCCTCTCTTTTTCTTTTGTGTATTTCGTTGATCTCAATCTCTCGTGTAGATTTTTGGATCCCTTGTATAGTTTCTGTATTTTTACCTTTTGAAACCTTTTATAGCATTAAGAAACAAGAGAAAACATATTAGGCAGAAAAAGAGCCGTTAGAGCATTTTTAGGGAGCATAAAAGGCAATTAAAACGGACAAAAAACTAGCCGTTGCGGACGATTTCCGTCGCAGGGGTCGACTCATGAGTCGACTCATGCTTCAGGAGTCGACTCATGAGTCGACTTCTGTTGCAACAGTCAGAAACTTTGATTTCTGAATTTTTTGGCCCAAATCAGCAGAGGTCGACTCATGAGTCGACTCATGCCTTGTGGGTCGACTCATGAGTCAACTCACAGGTCGTGCCAAGCCAAAAATCCAGCGTGCCAAAGGAAATTTTTGCGTGCCAATCAGCTCATAGTGCCATGAGTTGACTCATGAGTCGACTCATGCACTTCAAACATTCATAACTTCAAAAATATAAGTCCAAAAATAATGAAATTTTCACCAATAGATTACAAATCATTTGTTCTACCAAATGATACTATCAAATCAGGATTTTAGTAAAATTATGATTTTGCCCTTGAAGAGCATAAAGACTTTTTCAATTAAAAAATATTTGTATCCCTTCAATCTGCTTTGTAATCATCAAAATCAATTTAGGAGCAATATTTTTCATCACAAAATATTTCATCTTCTAATGAACTCCTATGTTATAGTGAAGTCCTTAGGACTATTTAGACTCGACAAAAGAAGATTTGTCGTTTAGTCCTTAAATCTGTTCGCGACCAAATGATATGTTGTTACCAAGGATGACAATGTTTATCAAGCATAGATCGTTGTGTGCCATATAGGTTGGTTGTCCTCTTAACCAATGAGTGTGGAGACACTGGTATGGCATACAGGTGAGATGTAAGGGTACATCTGCACTGAACGTGACCGACTCTGGAGCTATTTCTGTTGTCAAGATTTGCTCTGATGGAATATGGATATAAATATTTCTCTGACCTGAGACTACCACGATGACTTGCAAGCAACTCACTGCACTTAGGCACTGGACTACCTGAATTTTTAATTCAGTGACGGAAGGCTGCTGGGTGTAGTCAAGTACTTGACTTGTCGGTGCGTGTGTCAAGATGGGATTGACCACTCCAGTTTAGGAGCTGTGTACAGTTGTGTTTCAATTTAGCAAAACCTTGGTCTTGGTAGTTCTTGTGAGGAGTCACAGGACTGTTTGAGTTGAGCATGATTCGGATGATCTGATCAGGGTTGACAGTTTAACCCTGAGTCGTCCTAAACACAGAGGTCAAAAGGATGAATTATACAGTAACCATATTCACGTAGGTTTTAAGTATTGCGATTGCGACCATTCGACCTATCTGGTCATCGGGTACCATTGCTAGATGGTCACTTCGATTAGTACAGGAACTGGTTCCTGTGCTACCGGCTTAGGTTCGAACCTGCGGGGTCACACACATTAGAGGTTCTTATCTGATCTGATGGCTGATATAGAATCCTACATGTTTGGGACTCAGTGATCGAGAATCAGGATTCTCTGATCACCAGTTCCACACATTATGGGTACCGGGGTCAAGAGTCCCACTGGTTGGGATTTTTCAATCAAGTTTACATATCGATGAATTCTGATGTCTGATTGCCCATCAGATTTGGACTCAGTATTTATGAGAGATTTAATTAGTGATTTGATCACTAATTAACTCAATTTGATTGAGTAATTATTTTTGGATCAAGTCCAATTGAATTGGATTCAGTTGGGTTTGACCCGATTAGGTTAAGAGTTGACCTAATCGTCGAGATGGTTTGGTCCCTAATTTGATCAGGGATTGGGCTTAGTCAATTTCTGATTTGATTAAAATTTTATTGAGCCTAATTAAGTCTAATTAAGTTGGATTTAAATTAGTCTAATTGGACCTAACTTATTTGGTTCAATTAGGTTAGTTTAAATAATTAAACCACCTTGACCCAATCTCCATGCGCCACCTCACTTCCATTGCACCCATTTGGATTCATGAGAAGGAACTTCTCATGAATTTTTTTCTCATGCCAAGCCCTCTCCATGCCCTACTTTAATGTGCCAAATGGATGGATAAGGATGATTGGTTGGCCATTCAAATTCAAAAAAAAGTTTGAATTTGAATGGGCAATCAATCTTTGCACCTTATCTCTTTTTTTACGTCCTATTTATTACATGAGAAAAGGTTTCTCATGAAATCACTCTATGCATAATTTAAGCCATGCCTCACACCTTTAGTGGATAAGGGATGAGTTAGTGTCCATTTGAATTCAAAATTTGATTTGAATTCAAATGTGCAATTATTCATCTTTATCCTTTCTTTTGGATAAGACGTTTGATGTTGTTATAAAAGGAGGAGAAAAGTGGGGCGTGCAAGAAGAAGTTTTTTGGAGAAAAATTTTGGGGCATGAGAAGTCTTGTGCTTGAGAAGGAAGTCCATATCCTTTCAAGAGAAAAAGAAAGAAAAGTGGGTGCAAGATTTCTGGTGAGTTCCCTGGAGTTTTAGCCTGGGGTTCGGGAAGTGAGAAAGTGAGCTACGAGTGTCGTGAGCCCATAAAATCTTAGAAAAATCTTTAACATCCTCTCAAGCACGTCTGTTGATGATCTGGAGCATCCAAAAAATCGACAGACATCTATCGAAGGAGTTCGATCAGCATCCACCGTCAAAAGGGCTTTACAACGTGCTAGCACTCATGAGGAGTCGATCAGACTGGGAGCTTCATGTGGATGATCTGTAGAGGTCAGACATACTGTGTGGCTACATCACGATGATCAGACTCTTCCGATGGTGATCAGATTACGGTGATCTACTACCTGCACAAAGGTATTGTGTTCTGAACATATTACAGTAAAGTGTTTACTGTTCAAATTTGAATTTTAAATTTAAATAATGCATGCTATATATCATATTTAGATCCTAGCGTAGGATAAATTTATATTAATTAATTAGATTAATTAATATTTTTTTGCTATAAAATCATAATTTTGAAAAAGTTTTAAAATTATCATTTTACCCCTATACTGAATTTTTCCCACTAGACACACCATTATGCTGTGGTGTTCTTGAAGGAGTCCATTGGGAGAGAATCTCATTCTTTCCTAGATATGTAATAAACTCATCAGAAAGTTATTCTCCTCCTCGATCAGATCAAAAAGTTTTAATACTCTTCCTAGTTTGTTTTTCTACTTCACTTCGAAATCGTTTGAATATTTCAAATGAATCTGACTTATGTTTTATCAGATAGACATATCCATATATGGATAGATCATCTGTGAAAGTGATGAAGTAGAAATATCCATCTTTAGCACTTGTGCTCATGGACCCGCATACATCAGTATGTACTAGGCCCAAGAGCTCAGTAGCTTTCTCACCTTTTTCAATAAAAGGTGACTTGATCATTTTACCAAGAAGATAGGACTCACAAGTTAGAAGTGATTCACAATCATTGGCTTTGAAGATTTCCTCTGGAGTCAACTTTTTTATCCTGTTCTTGTTTATATGACCTAGCCTACAGTGCCATCAGTAGATATCTGATACACTATCTAATCTAAGGTGCTTGCCTGTAGAATAGACTATGTTAACAGATTGTGATAACATATACACACCATTGTTCAAATATCTATAAAAAATAGTAACACCATTCATAATGATATTACAAACTTATTTCTTTATTGAAATTTCATAATCATTTTTGGCCAGAAGGCCTACGAAATAACATTTAAAAAGAAACTGGAACAGAAATGATAATCATTAAGAATAATGGTATAGAATTCAAATACAAGTTTTAAGATTTCTAATGCTAGAACTGGAACTGATCTTCCATCTCCAACATCAGGAACCTCTCATCTTGCTCGAATCTCCTACTGATCTGCAACCCCTGCAACGAATTACAAATATGGTAAGAGCTATCAGTATCTAATACCTAGTCAGTTATATCATAAATAGAAAAATTACAAGGAGTTATCATATAAATACCTTGCCCAGCAATAGCTTACTTCTTTCTTTGCCTGTTCGGGTCTAGGGAGGCAATGTACTGAGGACAGTTCCTCTTCTAGTGCCCCCACTTCTTGCAAAAGAAGCATTCAGCTTGACTCTTATCGGGTTTGATCTTTCTGGTCTGGCCCTGCATTGATGTCCCAGCCTGAACTTGCACCTTCTTCACTTTCTTCTTATTGTTCTTCTTCCCTTTCACAAAGGGTCGAGAACTAGAAGACGAACCTCCCACTAAGTTCACCGACTCCTTGTGGAGTTGGTGATCCTTCTCAAAGTTCTGAAGCAACCCCAGTAACCCGTGGTAGTTTACTTCAAGCTTTGTCATTCTATAATGAGTGAAGAATGGGAGATAAGTCTTGGGTAGTGAGTTCAGTATTGCATCTTTTCCAAGTTGCTCATGCAAGGAAAAGCCGAGCTTGCTCAAACGCTCCATCAGCTCGATCATATACAGTACATGATCAGTGACGGAGGCACCATCCCACATTTTGATGTTGAAGATGGCACACTAGTCTTGTCCCTCTCCACATCATCATGTGTGCCAAAGGCATCCTCCAACACTTGAAGCATATCCTTTGGCTGAGCCATCTCAAATCTGTAACTGAACTCGTTGCTCATGGCAGCCAGCATGATGCAGCGCACCATGATCTAGTCACTGAGCCATTACTGGTAAGTGTCTCTGACTGTTCCACGTGTATTGGCAGCTGGCTCCTCAGATGCAGGATCTGTTATCTCATATAGGATCCGTTCATGCTCCAGGACTATCTTCAACTTTCGGTACCAGCTACCGAAGTTGGGTCCCACCAAATTTTCATTGTCCAATAATGATCGGAGCGATAGGGAAGTGGCCATATCTGCACAAAGAAAAATTATAATCTAATTAGTAATTGATTCATTAAACCTAAAGATTTGAACTTTAATCAAAAGATTTCTTCCATTATTTTATTCGAATTGGTAGCCTCTACCTTCAATTTGAGAATTACCCTAATTCTTTAGTGGATACTAGAATCCACTTAGACTGCACACAAGCCCAACTTTGGTTGGCCAACCCATGTACATCTAAGGGTAGGTTCATAACCAATTATTTCTCTAAATAATTTTTAGTAATTTTAATTTTGCTCCAGTCCCTAATCAGTAGGCTTTGGCCTCTACTAAAAAGGTCTGGTTAGGTCCAACCATTAACATGACCATACTTGGCTCATCTAGCCAATGAATGATTAGGCCCAACTTTGGTTGGCTAACTTAACCACCATTTAGAAAGATGCAGTCAAGAAATCATATTATGAATGATAATTCCATCAGCCGATAAGCACCAGGCCTTTGGGCCTGCAATGATTATCCAACTGATGGACCCATTATCATCCACTTAATGGGAGGCTATGATCTAGTTATCACCATAACTATTTTATTTTAATGACCTAATAATTTTAGATGATTTAATTAATTTAGAGGAGGAGGTCAGATGAACCAGCTTATCATGATCCTCTCACTGGCTTCACCAAGTCAGCTCAAGGAAGACCATTAAAAGGGTTGGTTTAGGAGCACCTAAATCAGTCACACTGATTTACCTAGCTGACATGGGTCAGCTCGAATAGTCAAGTAATCCGATCAAAATATAATTTTACCAAGAGGCTAGGTAAGTTTGATCGGTGGGAAGGTCTGCCAAAGCTTGCCTTAGACACCATTAGAAATGGCCAAGTAAGTGGGCTGTCAATTAAAAATCACCGATCTAATTTACTATTGCCCAGCTATGCAACCCAAGAGGGGGGGTGAATTGGGTTTATAAAAATTTTAAACTTAACTAATGACTTATGAAAGATGTTTGTCGATAGCTAAATGAATGAGGAGAATAACCTTAGTTCAAGATTAATTGCCTAAAGCAAGAATGCAAGGAAATAATGAAGAGTTAAAGAGAAACAATTTATGCACACCACAAACACAAGGATTTATAGTGGTTCGGTGCCAACCTTGCACCTACATCCACTCTCCAAGCTCCTACTTGGGAATTCCAATCCACTAAACTTGTATTCAACCCGAATACAAACGTCGGAAACTCTGACACTAGCTGTCCCAAGCTAGTCCACTTATTTTTCGGGTACAAGCCAATCCAATACACTCCGATTCTAGGTTCGGATCAACCTTCCCTTATTTTGAAACCCCTCCAAAACAAAAACAATCACTCACAAAGAGTAAAACAGTTTATAGCACAAATAAGTACAAGAAAAGCTCTTTTAATGAGCGAATATAACTTTAAATATACTTTACTCAAGTGAAGAAGCCACTTTTTGGATTTCCTCAAAGTTGGATGGAAATTGATTGAGAGCTTGAGGAGTTGGTGAGCTTTGATTGTTGGCTTCTTGAAGGCTTTAAATGAGCTCTTGATTAGGGCTGAAAAGTAGGCTTGAGAAACCCTCTCTTTTGAATGCTCTTGAATGCTCTCTTGAATGCTCTTCAAATCTCTTTCTTTCTCTTCTTAATGTCTTGCTTATCCCTTTCAATCTCTTGCTTTGTTCTCCACCTTTTGAAACCTTTTATAGCTTTAAGAAATAGAAGAAAATATTCTAGGTAGAAAAAGAGCCGTTAGAGCACATTAAATGAGGATTAAAAGCACCTAAAACGGGTTAAAAACTAGCCGTTACGGACAAATCCCGTCGCAGGGGTCGACTCATGAGTCGACTCATGCCTCAGGGGTCGACTCATGAGTCGACCTCTGTTGCAACAACCAGAAAATGGGTTTCTGAAAATTTTGGCCTAAAACTGCAGAAGTCGACTTATGCTTTGTGGGTCGACTCATGAGTCGACTCACAGGCTGTGCCAAGCCAAAAATCCAGCGTGCCAAGCTAAAATTCAGCGTGCCAAGCTGCTCATTGTGCCATGAACTGACTCATGAGTCGACTCATGGATTTCAAACATGCATAACTTCAAAAATACAAGTCCAAAAATAATAAAATTTTCACCAATAGATCACAAATCTTTTGCTCTACCAAATGATACTATTAAATCAGGGTTTTGGTAAAATTATGATTTTGCCCCTGAAGAGTACAAAGATTTTTTCAAATAAAAGTATTGGTATCCCTTCAATCTGCTTTGTAATCATCAAAATCAATCTAGAAGCAACAATCTCTCCTTTTTTGATGATGACAAAACACTTGAACAAAAGCATTTATGTGAATCATGAATTTCAAAAAGATGCATTATAGGTGCATATGCTTGAAAAGAGTATTGATTCTTTTGGCATGTGATACAAATGGTCATATGCATAAATAGTTTGCCCATTTGCTTAAAGATTTAAAAATTTGCTCATTGGATTATGTGAAGTTGGTGTTAGAGCAGAAAATTTGTTTTTGTTATCAGAGCAAGCTGTATCTTGAAAATTTGCTCATTCTCATTTGATTTTAGTTTTAGTATCAGAGAAAAAATAATTAGGTGTGCCAATGCATGTCTAAGAGTTAATTTGGAAAGTGTATCAGAGCATTTTAAATTTAAGATGTATCAGAGCAAGTAAGAATTTTACAATGTATCAGAGCAAGTTAAGAATTTTAAGATGTAGCAGAGCAAGTTAAATTTCTTAAGATGTATCAGAGCAAGTAAGGATTTTAAAGCTTATCAGAGCATATTTAAATTTTTAAAGCAAATCAGAGCATATTTAAAGAAGCAATTTACTCATTGTATTTTTAAGTTATGTAATAATTTTACTTTTAATATTGTTCTTTAAATTCTCCAATTCATTCATTATATTTCTCAAATAATGTATAATTTTGGCTTTTAATTTCTCATAATTTGTAGTTTTGCTTTTGATGGGTTGCTTTTTCTTTAATTTCTCTCCCTTTTTGACTTCATCAAACATGGTTAACTCCCCCTCTTTTTTTGAATACGTTTTCTCTTTAATACTTTTAGTGCTAATCATTGATGTTTGCTCCCCCTCAATACAGCAATTATTAACAGCAATCATCAACAAAGAGAAGATATATAACCAAAAGATGATTGACATCATTACAAAGAGTAGATATATAAGCAAAAGATGATTAAAACCATAATTGTTTCAATACAAATTCCATAACATAAAAGTCAACTAGCTAATGTCATTACATGGCCCCAAAATACAGATCCTAGAAAGAACAAGACACTAACACCTAGGATCTAGTAAAGATCATGACTAGAAGGATCGGAGTCATCAGAGATAGGATGAGGAGCTGATGGATCTCGACCAGAAGAACGTCCTCTACCCCGTCTGCCTCTGGCACGAGCAGGTGAGCGAGATGAACTAGGAGGCTGAGAACGCTGCGAGGCTAAGGACTGGATAGAAAGAGTGAGTCTGATGGAATCAAGTACGTTCAATGCTCTGGAAATAGACTGAAGTAGAGCAGTGAACTGAGTGGATGCATGCTCACTCGAGCCTCGGATCTCTCTCCTCAGTAACTCATATCCACCCTCCAGTGCACCTCTGAGCCTGCCAGCCTCTGCAGTAAGGTCTGTGACCTCAATAGTGGACTCCTGTGGCTGAGGATGGGCCAAAGCTAGGACTTGCCCCTGCAAGTCAAGAACTCTCCCAGTCAGTCTCCAAACGGTGTCCTCAAGCTGCTGAATCCGGATAGACTGATCTGTGATCAACTGAAACACAGTGGAGATATGGGGAGTCATGGTCTGATCAGATGAAGTGGCCGCTGGTGTAAATGAAGAAGTGCTCCACTGTCTAGATAGCAAAGAAGCTACACGCTGTGATATCTGCTCGATCTGATCATCAGCCAGTCTGAACTCTGAAGAAGGTGCACTGCTCTCAGGCTGATATACTGGTGTGGGCCTCCTGGTAAACTCTGAAGGGCCAGCCTCTGGATCTGGAATAAATTGGATATCTGGTGAAGCTGCCCTGAAGTCATGGATAGGAGATGATGGACCTTCTTCTTCAGCTCTGTCTTCTACTCTGTCCTCAGCTCTCTCCTCAGAACCCTTGATCCAACCACCATCAGTCTTTGTAAAACCCATACGGTGCAGGGTGTGTTGGTTGAAGGTGTCTACATGAAAGAGCTTAGTAGATGCCTCCCCCTCAAAGCTAACTCCAAACCTCCTAAAAACTCGAGTAAGGGTCATACCAAAAGGCAAATGTGCCTTAGATCTGTTCAATGTCTCTCTCATGGCCTCTATCATTAGTGCAGGGAGGTTCAGGGGGGTTTGAGTGATAACATGAAACATAATACAAATGTCTCTGCTGGAAAGTAGATCATGCCTACCACTCCTAGGGAAGAAGAGCTTCGTCACCAACTGATGTAGGATCCTCATCTCAATAGACAAAATCTTTGCTTCCAATTTATTCAAACTCCCTGTGTAGGTTCCCCCTAGAATAACACTGATCCCCTCTTCCTTTACTGAGAGTTCCATATAAGAGTAACCCTCACTGGGCAAATGTAGTATTTCTTCCAAAATACTAGGATCCAAACAAATATCAATACCCTTGACTGTTGAAGTCACTGACCCATTCCCATAATGTAGATTCTGATAGAATTCTCTGACTAGGTCTACAAAAGTGACTTCCTTAAGGGAGCAGTAGAAACCCCATCCCTGGTTCTTAATTTTTGTTCCAAATGTAAAACCCTCTTTTTCAAAGAACCGAAAATCCACATTTTTACCGGTTTCAACTTTCCTATCAGATAGAGGGTTCTTACTGGGGCTTAGGGATGATTGAGAAGGACCTTGAGCTGACACAGAAGCCGGAGTGGGAGCAGTGGAGGACTGAGCAGCTTGCCTTTTTCTCCGGACATTTTCTTCTAGCTCACGGACTGACTTTCTTCTTTGTGGGAGCTTCATCTTCGGAGCCATTCTCACCACAGTAGCAGGCAGAGAGACATGGAGGATCAAGTGGATGAGTGGAAGAAGGATTACAAAAGAATGGAGAGGGATTTTGGTGGGGAGAAGAGGCAGATTTGAGAAGAACGGTGGAGTGCTAGGGCACGCTCCAACCGTTTCAATCAAAGGGAAAAAGCATGAAAATCCCCTTTCCTAGGTGGCAATTTATGGTGGAGAGGAGAAGGGAGAAGAACCTTGAGCTAGATCCTTGGTTTTGGAGAGAATGGGAATGGAGATGTCGGTTTTTGGAGGGAGGAAGACGAAGAGATGAGTCGGCTCACGGACAGGATCCCAAATAAAAAGAAGGAGCCCGTGGGAAGTTTGCAGAAATTACAAGTTTGCCACGGGGTCGACTCAAGGGGGGCGACTCATGAAACTCAGAAATTCAAAAAAAATATGAATAAATTCCAGAAAAATTTAAAATTTTGGGAGAAGGAATTTTGCTCAAAGACAAGTTTTGAGAATGATAAACTTGAGCTTTTGGGACCAAGATAGATGATGGAAATTGACCTCAAAGAATTTTTTTGACATCAAATCTTTGGAATTTGAGAAATATTTAGGCATATGGATCAAGAATTCCTAGATTTCTTCTAATTTCACAGAATCTATCCTCACTAAGGGCCTTTGTAAAGATATCAGCTAATTGATTTTCAGTGCAAACATATTCAAGAATTATATTTTTATTTTGAACATGTTCTCTTATAAAATGATGTCTTATTTCAATATGTTTAGATCTTGAGTGTTGAATTGGATTTTTAGATAGATTTATGGCACTTGTGTTGTCACATCTGTTGCCCAGCAATGCAACCCAAGAGGGGGGGGTGAATTGGGTTTCTAAAAATTTTAAGCCCAACAGATTACTTATGAAGATCAAAACAAAGACTTTAATTCAATATAAATTACCTAAAGCAGGAATGCAAGAATATAATAAAGAAATAAAGTGAAGCGATAAAGCACACCACAAACACAAGGATTTATAGTGGTTCGGTGCTAACCTTGCACCTACATCCACTCCCCAAGATCCTACTTGAGAATTTCAATCCACTATCCTTTGTATTCAATCCGAATACAAAACGTCGGAAACTCCGATACTAGCTATCTCAAGCTAGATCACTTGTTTCTCGGGTACAAGTAAACCCAAAACACTCAGATTTCAGGTTCGGATCAACCTTTCCTTGTTTTGGAAATCCTCCAAAAACAAAAACAAAAACTCACAAAGAGTTAGAAAATTTAGAGCACAAATTAATACAATAACAGCTCCTTAAATGAGCGAATATAACAATAAAAGCTTTACTCAAATGAAGAACCCCTTTTTCGGATTTTCTCAAAGTGGATGAACGCTTGAATGCTTGAGAAGAGGTTGATTGTTGATTGAAGATCTCTTGAAAGCTTTGAACGATCTCTAGATCAAGGTTGAAACAATAGGCGTGAAGAATTCTCTCCTTGAAAGATCTTGCTTTTCTCTTTCACAATCTCTCTGGTATATTGTGGATCCTCTCTCTTTTTCTTTTTGGATTTTTCGTTGATCTCAGGCTTTTTCTTGCAAATTTCAGATCCTTTCTTCTGTTCTTCTCTCTCTTTCTCTGCTCCTCGTCTCTTTTGATTTCACGTTTGATCCGCTATTTAATCTGCAATTTCTTTCACCATTTAAAGCATTTTGTAGCATTAGAAGCAAGAGAAAATAATTTAGGTAGATAAAGAGCCGTTAGAGGATTTTTAGGAAGCATAAATGGCAATTAAAACGGGCAAAAAAATAGCCGTTGCTGATATTTCCCGTCGCAGGGGTCGACTCATGAGTCGACTCATGCTTCAGGGGTCGACTCATGAGTCGACCTCTGTTGCAAAAACCAGAGAATGCTTTTCTGAAATTTCTTGGCTCAAATTAGCAGGGGTCGACTCATGAGTCGACTCATGCCTTGTGGGTTGACTCATGAGTCGACTCACAGGTCGTGCCAAGCCAGAAAACTAGCGTGCCAAGGAGAATTTTTGCGTGCCAATCAGCTCACAGTGCCATGAGTTGACTCATGAGTCGACTCATGCACTTCAAACCTTCATAACTTCAAGAATATAAGTCCAAACACAATGAAATTTTCACCAATAGATTTCAAATCATTTGTTCTACCAAATGGTACTATCAAATCAGGATTTTAGTGAAATTTCGATTTTGCCCTTGAAGAGCATAAGGACTTTTTCATTTTAAAATTATTTGTATCCCTTCAATCTGCTTCGTAATCATCAAAATCAATCTAGGAGCAACAATCTCCCCCTTTTTGATGATGACAAAATATTTGAACAAAAATACTTATGTTAATGCATTAATTTCAAAAGAATCCATTATAGGTGTATATGCTTGAAAAGAGTATGATTCTTTTGGCATGTAATATAAATGCAAAAATAGTTTGTCCATTTTCTTAAAGATTTGAAAAGGGTATTAGATCATTTTGAGCAAGAGAAGATAAATAACTTTTGCAATGTATCAGAGCAAGAAAAATAATTTTTACAATGATATCAGAAAAGATTTTATAATGTATCGGAGCAAGAAAAATTTATAATATATCAGAGAAAATTTCACAGTGTATTAGAGCAAATGTCAGAGAAAATTTCACACTGTATCAGAGCAAAAAAATATATATCAGAGAAACTTTCTCACTGTATCAGATCAAATGTTATAATTTATCAGAGAAACTTTCACACTGTATCGGATTAAATTTTATCATGTATCAGAGCAAGTTAAAAGAAATTATAGGGTGTATCAGAGTAAAACAAATTTCTTAAGATGTATCAAGGTGAATAAAATTTCAAAAGATGTATCAGAGCAAGTTTGAATTTTGAAATATATCAGAGCATAAAAAAAATACTTATTTGCATTGTACTTATGATTTTGCTTTTGATGGATAACTTTTTGTTTAAGTTTTGTCTGATACCAAATTTCGATACCAAATTTCTCAAAGTTTTGTTTAATCTTTCAATCCTTATTTTTGTTTAATTTCTCCAATATTTGTTTAATTTCTTCAATATTTATTTTAATCTCTCCAATCTTTGTTTTTGTTTAATTTTTCCCTTTTTCTCATAATTTAGGGTTTTGCTTTTTGTCTAATTTTAATTTTTATTTTTGTTTAATTTCTCCTCCTTTTTGACATCATCAAATATAGTTAACTTTTCCTTTTCTTTTTCTGAAATATTCTTTAATTTCTTCCTCTTTAGAGTTTTTCACAGATGTTTGCTCCCCCTTAATATAGCAATTATCAACAGCAAACAATAACAAGGAGAAGACAATATTTCAACAAGAAGAAAATATATAACCAAAATATGATCATTACAAAGAGGTAGAAATATAGGTAAAAGATGATTCCATTAATATCATAATTATTTCAATACATAGTTCTTAAAATTCAACCAGCTAATTTCAATACATGGCCCCGAGGTATAGATCCTAGAACAAAATACTAACACCTAGGATCTAGTAATGATCAAGATAGGTCAATGATCGGAGTCATCAGATATAGGGTGAGGAGATGATGGATCAGAAGTGCGTCCTCTACCCCGTCTGCCTCTGGCACGAGCAGGAGAATGAGATGAACTGGGTGGCTGAGAACACTGAGATGCTAGGGCTGATACCATGAGTCTGATAGAATCAAGTACGTTCAGTGCTCTGGAAACAGATTGAAGTAGAGCAGTGAACTGGGTGGTAGTATGCTCACTCGATCCTCGGATCTCTTTCCTCAGTAATTCATATCCACCTTCTAGTGCTCCTCTGAGCCTGCCAGCCTCTGCAGTGAGGTCTGTGACCTCAATAGTAGACTCCTGTGGCTGGGGATGGGCCAATGCAAGGACTTGCCCCTGCAAGTCAAGAACTCTGCCAGTAAGTCTCCAGACTGTATCCTCAAGCTGCTGTATCCTGATGGACTGATCTGAAATCATCTGAAATACAGTGGAGATGTGGGGAGTAATGGTCTGATCAGAAGAGGTAGCTCCAGGTGTAAAAGAAGTACTACTCCACTGGCTAGACAGCAAAGAAGCCACACGCTGTGAAATATGCTCGATCTGATCATCAGCCAGTCTGAACTCTGAATGAGGTGCTCTGCTCTCTGGTTGATACACTGGTGTGGGCATCCTAGTAAACTCAGAAGGGCCAGCCTCAGTATCAGGAATGAACTGGGTATCTGGTGAAGCTGCCCTGAAATCATGTACAGGAGAAGATGGACCTTCTTCTTCTACTCTGCCTTCAGTTCTGTCTTCAGCTCTTTCCTCAGCTCTCTCCTCAGCTCTTTCTTCAGAGCCCTTGATCCAACCACCAACAGTCTTTGTAATTCCCATTCGGTGCAGGCTGTGTTGGTTGAAAGTGTCTACATGTGAGAGCTTGGTAGGTGTCTCCCCCTCACAGCTAACTCCAAACCTCCTGAATACTCTAGTAAGAGCCATACCATAAGGCAAGTGTGCCTTGGATCTGTTCAAAGTTTCTCTCATGGCCTCTATCATAAGTGCGGGGAGGTTTAGGAGGGTCTGAGTGATGACATGAAATATGACACATACATCTCTGCCAGACAGTAAGTCATGTCTACCACTCCTAGGAAAGAAGAGTTTTGAAACTATCTGATGCAGGACCCTCATCTCAATGGACAATAGCTTTGCTTCCAATTTGTTTAAACTTCCTGAAAAAGTTTCTCCTAAGATAATTCTGATCCCTTCTTCTTTAATTGGGAGTTCCATATAAGAGTATCCTTCACTAGGCAACTGAAGTATATCTCCTAATATCCTAGAATCCAAGCATATGTCAATCCCCTTGACTGTTGAAGTCACTGACCCATTTCCATAATTTAGGTTCTGGTAGAACTCTCTAACTAGATCAACATAGGTGACTTCCTTAAGGGAGCAGTAGAGTTCCCATCCTTGATTTTTGATCTTGGTAGCAAAAGTAAAGCCTTCTTTCTCAAAGAACCGAAAATCTATATTTTTCCCGGTTTCTACTTTTCTATCAGAAAGAGGATTTACACTGGGGCTTATGGAGGATTGAGAGAGACCTTGAGCAGGTACTGAAACTGAATCGGGAACACTGGAAGACTGAGCATGCCTTTTCTTTCGGACAATTTCCTCAGGCTCTCAGATTGATTTCCTTCTTTGGGAAAGTTTCATCTTTGGAGCCATATCCAATAAAGTAGCAGACAAGGAGACTTGAATTCAGTGGAGGAGGGATCACAAGAGAATAAAGAGAGATTTTGGAGGAGAAAAGAAGCGAATTTTGAATGAACGGTGAAGTTCTAGGGCACGTTCTACCCGCGCCGAGCAATGCGAGAAAGCACGAGAAATCTCTTTTCCAAGGAGGCAATTTTTGGTGGAGAGTAGGAGGGAAATTGCCTCAGAATTGATCCTTGGATTTGGAGCAAGAAGAGTTGGAGAAGATGGCTTTTGGAAGAAGAACGATGGGAAGATGAGTCGTCTCACGAACAGGATTTCCCGTTTAAAAACAATGAACCCGATGGAAGTTTGTGGGATTTACAAGTTTGCCATTGAGTCGACTCATGGGGGTCGACTCATGAAGTTCAAAAATTCAGGAAAAATGCAAATAAATTCCAGAAAAATTTGAAATTTTGAGTGAAGGAATTTTGCTCAATGATAAGTTTTTAGAATGATAAATCTGAGCTTTTGGGACCAGGATAGATGTTGAAAATTGAGCTCTAAGAGTTTTTGACATCTATTCTTTGAAAATTGAGAAATTTCAGACAAATGGATCTAGAATTCCTAGATTTCTCCTAATTTCACAGAATCTATCCTCACTAAGGGCCTTTGTAAAGATATCGGCTAATTGATTTTCAGTACAAACATATTCAAGAGTTACATTTTTGTTTTGAACATGTTCTCTTATAAAATGATGTCTTATTTCAATATGTTTAGATCTTGAGTGTTGAATTGGATTTTTAGATAGATTTATGGCACTTGTATTATCACATTTTATTGGTGTTTCATTAAGTTTGATTCCAAAATCTTCGAGTTGTTGCTTAATCCGCAAGATTTGAGCACAACAACTTCCGACTGCAATGTATTCGGCCTCAGCAGTAGACAGTGCCACCGAATTTTGTTTCTTGCTAAACCATGAGATTAGGTTTACTCCAAGAAATTGGCAAGTTCCACTTGTGCTTTTTCTATCTAATTTACATCCAGCAAAATCAGCATCAGAATATCCTAACAAATTAATTTGTGAGTCCTTAGAGTACCATAACCCTATAGTTTGTGTACCATTTAAGTATCTAAGGATTCTTTTAACAGCATTCAAATGAGATTCCTTAGGATTAGATTGATATCTTGCACATAAGCAAACACTAAACATGATATCAGGCCTACTTATAGTTAAATATAATAATGAGCCAATCATACCTCTATAGTATTTTAAGTCTACGTTTTTACCTTCATCATCCTTGTCAAGCTTACATGAGGGACTCATTGGTGTGCCAATTGGTTTGCAGTTCTCCATTCCAAATCTTTTGAGTAGTTCCTTGGTGTACTTGCTTTGGGTGATGGAGATTCCCTCTTTTGATTGTTTGATTTGGAGTCCGAGGAAGAAAGTGAGTTCTCCCATCATGCTCATCTCGAACTCTCCCTGCATAAGCTTAGCAAAGTCTTGACAAAGGGATTCATTAGTAGACCCAAAAATTATGTCATCAACATAAATTTGTATAATTAGCATATCATTTTGGTTTCTTTTAATAAATAGGGTTGTATCTACATTGCCTCTTGAGAAACCATTATTTAGTAGAAATTTGCTTAGCCTTTCATACCATGCTCTAGGTGCTTGTTTTAATCCATATAAAGCTTTATTTAATCTAAAGACATGATTGGGAAAAGCGTGATTTTCAAATCCAGGGGGTTGTTCTACATATACTTCTTCAGAAATATATCCATTTAAAAATGCACTTTTAACATCCATTTGAAATAGTTTGAATTTCATAAAGCAAGCATAAGCAAGTAGAAGTCTAATGGCTTCTAATCTAGCAACAGGTGCAAAGGTTTCATCAAAATCAATTCCTTCTTCTTGATTATATCCCTTAGCAACCAGTCTTGCTTTATTTACATTTCCATGCTCATCTAATTTGTTTCTAAAGACCCATTTTGTACCAATTATTGAATAATCTTTAGGTCTTTTCACTAAGGTCCAAACATTATTTCTTTCAAATTGATTAAGTTCTTCTTGCATAGCATTAATCCAGTTATGATCATTCTCAGCTTCTTCAAAAGTTTTAGGTTCAAGTTGAGATACAAATGCACAATGATTAAGTACATCTCTAAGTGAAGAACGGGTTTTTACCCCATGCATAGGATCACCAATTATTAACTCCTTAGGGTGGTTGTGAACATACCTCCATTCCTTGGGTAAGTCATTTGTACCTTGAGGTTGTTCTTGAATTTCTTCACCTTTCTCATTTTGTTTGACTTCTTGATCCTTGTCTTCTGGAGTTGCTGAGTCTTTCAGAGTGATCTCCTTCATACCTTTTATTAGTGGATGTGCATCATCAACACCCTCATTCTTCCTTGAAGGAAGATCGTTAGATTCATCAAAGACAACATGTATGGACTCCTCAACTACTAAAGTTCTTTTGTTGAAAACTCTAAATGCTTTACTAGTGGAGGAGTAACCTAGAAAGATTGCTTCATCTGATTTTGCATCAAATTTACCAAGTTTTTCTTTGCCATTATTTAATACAAAATATCGGCAACCAAAAACATGAAAATATGCAATATTTGGTTTTCTTCCTTTCCAAAGTTCATAGGGGGTTTTCTTTAAAAATTGTCTAATTAAAGCACGATTTAAAATGTAACATGCTGTGTTAATTGCTTCCGCCTAAAAATATTTTGGAAGGTTGCTTTCACAAAGCATGGTACGGGCCATTTCTTCTAAGGTTCTGTTTTTTCTTTCAACTACCCCATTCTGTTGGGGTGTCCTTAGAGCAGAGAAGTTATGGCCAATTCCATTTTCATCACAAAAATTTTCAAAATCTTGATTTTCAAATTCAGTTCCATGATCACTTCTAATATTTTGAATTGAAAAACCTTTTTCATTAGAGACTTTTCGATGAAATTTAGTGAAAATATGAAAAGTTTCATTTTTGTGAGCCAAAAAGAAAACCCAAGTAAAACGAGAGTAATCATCTATTATTACAAATCCATATCATTTTTCTCTTAGACTAGTGGTTCTAGTTGGTCCAAACAAATCCATATGTAAGAGCTCTAAAGGTCTAGAAGTTGAAACAGTATTTTTGGATTTAAATGATACTCTAGTTTGTTTACCTAATTGGCATGCATCACAAATTCTATCCTTTTCAAAATTCAGTTTTGGCAAACCGAGAACTAAATCTTTTTTAATTAATTTTGAGAGAGAATGCTTGCTAATGTGTGCAAGTCTACGATGCCACAGCCAACTAGTCTCATTTATTTTAGCATTTAAGGAAACTAGGCATTGCATGTCTAATTTTGTTAAATCATTCAAGTCTACCATATAAACATTGCCATGCCTATGTCCTATAAATTTAATGCCATCGTTAATAGGACTCGTCACAATGCAAACAGATGATTCAAAACTTACTTTATACCCTTTATCACAGAATTGACTAATGCTAAGTAAGTTATGCTTTAAACCTTTAACTAATAAAACATTCTCAATGTATTTGGAGGGAGTGATACCAATGTTACCTATCCCGATGATCTTTCCTTTGCCATTATCTCCAAAGGTGACCATCCCTCCATCCTTAGCATCAAGCATGATGAATTGTGATTCATCACCAGTCATGTGTCTCGAGCATCCGCTGTCAAGATACCATTTCCTGTTTCCTTCTTGGGATGCTAGACACACCTGCAAGCAAAGGTCACGTTTCTGTCTTAGGTACCCAAGCTTTCTTGGGTCCTTTCAGGTTAGTCAGAATGATTCCTTTTGGAACCCATATTTTCTTTGTATTTGCATATTTATTAATAAGACATGTGTATGATTTATGTCCTATTCTTCCACATTTAAAATAAGTAATATTTGTAGACTTGTTACTTGAATAATTTACATAAATATCCTTTAGAAATTTTTGTTTCTTCAAGGGTTTATAACCAAGTCCAGCCTTATCATATATAGCTTTCTGATTTTCAAGGATCATATTTAGTTTGTTTGAACTTAAGGTGAACTTATCTACTATAGATTTCAGCTTGTTCATTTCATCCTTTAAGTTTTGATTTTCTTGAATCAAGGTGAATTTTTCAAGTGAAAGATTTTCAGCTTGTTTCACTAAGGATTGATTTTCCAATTTCAGCTCTTTGTTCTTCTTCCCTAGTTTCTTTAATTCATCAATTGAATCATAGACTGCTTCATGCAATTCTTCAAAAGTAAATTCACTAGTGGATTCAGAAGTTACCTCATTTTCATGTGCCATCAGGCACAGGTTGGCTTGTTCTGTTGAGGTTTCCTCATCGGAGCTTGAGTCATCACTCGCACTCCAGGTCGCCATCATTGCCTTCTTTTTGAACTTCTTTGGACCTTTCTTCAATTGTGGACATTCGGATCTGAAATATCCTGGCTTCTTGCACTCGTAGCATATAGGGGGTTGATCTTTCTCCTTTTCTTTGCTTTGATCCCCTTTTGTGAATTTCTTTCTCATCCCCTGTTTCTTTTTTCTTAGAAACTTCTTAAATTTTTGGGTGATGAGAGCCATCTCTTCATCCTGATCTTCATCTTCAGAGTCATCCATTTCATAATCAGGCGAAGTTGTGGATTTTAGGGCAATGGTTCTTTTCTTTTTGACTTCATCCTCTTGATGTTGCTTCATGCTAAGTTCATGAGTCATCAAGGATCCAAGAAGCTCTTCTAGAGGTAGAGTGTTCAAGTCCTTTGCTTCTTGGATGGCAGTCACCTTGGCTTCCCAAGTTCTTGGCAGTGACCTGAGAATCTTTCTTACAAGTTCACTGTTAGTATAAGATTTGCCAAGACTCTTTAAACCATTGATTATATCAGTAAAATGAGTAAACATAGCAGTTATGGACTCATCATGCTCTATTTTGAACAATTCATATTTATGTACAAGCATGTTTATTTTAGACTCTTTTACTTGATTTGTTCCCTCATGGGTGACTTCTAACCTATTCCATATTTCTTTAGCAGATGCACAAGTAGAAATGCGATTAAATTCACTTGCATCTAGTGCACAATAAAGAACATTCATGGCTTTGGCATTTAATTGTGCCAATTTCTTGTCAACCTCATCCCATTCTTTCTCGGGTTTGGTTGACTCCTCACCATCTATAATCTTGGTGGGTGTGTGAGGACCATTCACTATGATACTCCACATATCATAGTCGAGTGCTTGTATGAAAATCTTCATCTGAGCTTTCCAATAGGTGTAATTAGACCCATTGAAAAGTGGAGGTCGGTTTGTTGATTGCCCTTCGGCTAGAGAAGTACCAACATGGGTTGCCATAGATCTTTGGCTCTTTGATTATTAGATCAAAGAAGGGCTAGAGCACCGGCTCTGATACCACTTGTTGCCCAGCAATGCAACCCAAGAGGGGGGGGGGGTGAATTGGGTTTCTAAAAATTTTAAGCCCAACAGATTACTTATGAAGATTAAAACAAAGACTTTAATTCAATATTAATTACCTAAAGCAGGAATGCAAGAATATAATAAAGAAATAAAGTGAAGCGATAAAGCACACCACAAACACAAGGATTTATAGTGGTTCGGTGCTAACCTTGCACCTACATCCACTCCCCAAGATCCTACTTGAGAATTTCAATCCACTATCCTTTGTATTCAACCCGAATACAAAACGTCGAAAACTCCGACACTAGCTATCCCAAGCTAGATCACTTATTTCTCGGGTACAAGTAAACCCAAAACACTCAAATTTCAGGTTCGGATCAACCTTTTCTTGTTTTGGAAATCCTCCAAAAATAAGAACAAAAACTCACAAAGAGTTAGAAAATTTAGAGCACAAATTAATACAATAACAGCTCCTTAAATGAGCGAATATAACAATAAAAGCTTTACTCAAATGAAGAACCCCTTTTTCGAATTTTCTCAAAGTGGATGAACGCTTGAATGCTTGAGAAGAGGTTGATTGTTGATTGAAGATCTCTTGAAAGCTTTGAACGATCTCTAGATCAAGGTTGAAACAATAGGCGTGAAGAATTCTCTCCTTGAAAGATCTTGCTTTTCTCTTTCACAATCTCTCTGGTATATTGTGGATCCTCTCTCTTTTTCTTTTTGGATTTTTCGTTGATCTCAGGCTTTTTCTTGCAAATTTCGGATCCTTTCTTCTGTTCTTCTTTCTCTTTCTCTACTCCTCGTCTCTTTTGATTTCACGTTTGATCCGCTATTTAATCTGCAATTTTTTTCACCATTTAAAGCATTTTGTAGCATTAGAAGCAAGAGAAAATAATTTAGGTAGATAAAGAGCCGTTAGAGGATTTTTAGGAAGCATAAATGGTAATTAAAATGGGCAAAAAAATAGCCGTTGCTGACATTTCCCGTCGTAGGGGTCGACTCATGAGTCGACTCATGCTTCAGGGGTCGACTCATGAGTCGACCTCCATTGCAAAAACCAGAGAATGCTTTTTTGGAATTTCTTGGCTCAAATTAGCAGGGGTCGACTCATGAGTCGACTCATGCCTTGTGGGTCGACTCATGAGTCGACTCACAGGTCGTGCCAAGCCAGAAAACTAGCATGCCAAGGAGAATTTTTGCGTGCCAATCAGCTCACAGTGCCATGAGTTGACTCATGAGTCGACTCATGCACTTCAAACCTTCATAACTTCAAGAATATAAGTCCAAACACAATAAAATTTTCACCAATAGATTTCAAATCATTTGTTCTACCAAATGGTACTATCAAATCAGGATTTCAGTAAAATTTCAATTTTGCCCTTGAAGAGCATAAGGACTTTTTCATTTTAAAATTATTTGTATCCCTTCAATCTGCTTTGTAATCATCAAAATCAATCTAGGAGCAACAACATCTTATTGGTGTTTCATTAAGTTTGATTCCAAAGTCTTCGAGTTGTTGCTTAATCCACAAGATTTGAGTACAACAACTTCTGGCTGCAATGTATTCGGCTTCAGCCGTAGACAGTGCTACCGAATTTTGTTTCTTGCTAAACCATGAGATTAGGTTAACTCCAAGAAATTGGAAAGTTCCACTTGTGCTTTTTCTATCTAATTTACATCCAGCAAAATCAGCATCTGAATATCCTAATAAATCAATTTGTGAGTCCTTAGAGTATCATAACCCTAGAGATTGAATACCATTCAAGTATCTAAGGATTCTTTTAACAGCATTCAAATGAGATTCTTTAGGATTAGATTGATATCTAGCACATAAGCAAACACTAAACATGATATCAGGCCTACTTGTAGTTAAATATAATAATGAGCCAATCATACCTCTATAGTATTTTAAGTCTACACATTTACCTTCATCATCCTTGTCAAGCTTACATGAGGGGCTCATGGGTGTGCCAATTGGTTTGGAGTTCTCCATTCTAAATCTTTTGAGTAGTTCCTTGGTGTACTTGCTTTGGGTGATGGAGATTTCCTCTTTTGTTTGTTTGATTTGGAGTCCGAGGAAGAAGGTAAGTTCTCCCATCATGCTCATCTCGAACTCCCCCTGCATGAGCTTAGCAAAGTCTTGACAAAGAGATTCATTAGTAGACCCAAAAATTATGTCATCAACATAAATTTGTATAACTAACATATCATTTTGATTTCTTTTAATAAAGAGGGTTGTATCTACATTACCTCTTGAAAAACTATTATTTAGTAAAAATTTGCTTAGCCTATCATACCATGCTCTAGGTGTTTGTTTTAATCCATATAAAGCTTTATTTAATTTAAAGACATGATTAGGAAAAGCATGATTTTCAAATCCAGGGGTTGTTCTACATATACTTCTTCAGCAATATATCCATTTAAAAATATACTTTTAACATCCATTTGAAATAATTTGAATTTCATAAAGCAAGCATATGCAAGTAGAAGTCTAATGGCTTCTAATCTAGCAACAGGTGCAAAGGTTTCATCAAAATCAATTCCTTCTTCTTGATTATATCCTTTAGCAACCAGTCTTGCTTTATTTCTAATTACATTACCATGCTCATCTAATTTGTTCCTAAAGACCCATTTTGTGCCAATTATTGAATAATTTTTAGGTCTTGATACTAAGGTCCAAACATTATTCATTTCAAATTGATTAAGTTCCTCTTGCATTGCATTAATCCAATTATGATCATTTTCAGCTTCTTCAATAGTTTTTGGTTCAAGTTGAGATACAAAAGCACAATGATTAAATACATCTCTAAGTGAAGAACGAATTTTTATCCCATGCATAGGATCACCAATAATTAACTCCTTAGGGTGGTTGTGAACATACCTCCATTCTTTGGGTAGGTCATTTGTACCTTGAGGTTGTTCTTGAATTTCTTCACCTCTCTCATCTTGTTTGTCTTCTTGTTCCTCGTTCTCTGGAGTTGCTGAATCTTTCAGAGTGATCTCCTTCATACCTTCTATTAGAGGATCTGCATCATCAACACCCTCATTCTTCCTTGAAGGAAGATCGTTAGATTCATCAAAAACAACATGTATGGACTGCTCAACTACTAAAGTTCTTTTGTTAAAAATTCTAAAAGCTTTACTAGTGGAGGAGTAACCTAGAAAGATTGCTTCATCTGATTTTGCATCAAATTTATCAAGTCTTTCTTTACCATTATTTAATACAAAACATCGGCAACCAAAAATATGAAAATATGCAATATTTGGTTTTCTTCCTTTCCAAAGTTTCATAGGGGGTTTTCTTTAAAATTTGTCTAATCAAAGCATGATTTAAAATGTAACATGCTGTGTTAATTGCTTTCGCCCAAAAATATCTTGGAAGGTTGCTTTCACAAAGCATGGTACGGGCCATTTCTTCTAAGGTTCTGTTTTTCCTTTTAACTACCCCATTTTGTTGGGGTGTCCTAGGAGCAGAGAAGTTATGGCCAATTCCATTTTCATCACAAAAATTTTCAAAGTCTTGAGTTTCAAATTCAGTTCCATGATCACTTCTAATATTTTGAATTAAAAATTCTTTTTCATTGGTGACTTTTCGATAAAATTTAGTGAAAATATGAAAAGTTTCATCTTTGTATGCCAAAAAGAAAACCCAAGTAAAACGAGAGTAATCATCTATAATTACAAAACCATATCGTTTTCCTCCTAGACTAGTTGTTCTAGTTGGTCCAAATAAGTCCATATGCAAAAGCTCTAAAGGTCTAGAAGTTGAAACAATATTTTTGGATTTAAATGAAACTCTAGTTTGTTTACCTAGTTGGCATGCATCATAAATTCTATCTTTTTCAAAATTCAGTTTAGGCAAGTCAAGAACTAATTCTTTCTTAATTAATTTTGAAAGAGAATGCATGCTAATGTGTACAAGTCTACGATGCCAAAGCCAACTAGTCTCATTAACTTTAGCATTCAAGGATACTAGGCATTGCATGTCTATTTTGGCTAAATCATTTAAATCTACCATATAAATATTGCCATGTCTATGTCCAATAAATTTAATGCCATCGTTAATAGGACTAGTCACAATGTAAACAGATGATTCAAAAATAACTTTATACCCTTTATCACAAAATTGACTAATGCTAAGTAAGTTATGCTTTAAACCTTTAACTAACAAAATATTTTCAATGTATTTGGAGGGAGTGATACCAATGTTACCTATCCCGATGATCTTTCCTTTGCCATTATCTCCAAAGGTGACCATCCCTCCATCCTTAGCATCAAGCGTGATGAATTGTGATTCATCACCAGTTATGTGTCTCGAGCATCCACTGTTAAGATACCATTTCCTGTTTCCTCCTTGGGATGCTAGACACACCTGCAAACAAAAGTCAAGTTTTTGTTTTAGGTACCCAAGCTTTCTTGGGTTCTTTTTGGTTAGTCAAAATGGTTCCTTTTGGAACCCATATTTTCTTTATAGTTGTGTTTGCAGATTTGTTAAAGAGGCAAGTGTATGACTTATGTCCTACTCTACCACATTTGAAACAAGTAATATTGGTAGACTTGTTACTTAAAGAGTTTACATAAATATTTTTCCAAAATTTTTGTTTCTTCAAGGGGTTATAACCAAGTCTAGCCTTATCATATACGGCTTTTTGATTATCAAGAATCATATTCAGTTTGTTTGAACTTAAGGTGAACTTATCTACTATAGGTTTCAGCTTGTCAATTTCATTCTTTAAGCTTTGATTTTCTTGAAGCAAGGTGGATTTTTCAATTGAAAAGTTTTCAGCTTGTTTTACTAAGGATTGATTTTTCAATTTCAGCTCTTTGTTTTTCATCCCTAGTTTCTTTAATTCATCAACTAAATCATAGAATGCTTCATGTAATTCTTCAAATGTAAAATCACTAGGGGTTTCAAAAATTACCTCATTTTCGTGTGCCATAAGGCACAGGTTGGCTTCTTCGGTTGAGGTTTTCTCATCGGAGCTTGAGTCATCACTCGCACTCCATGTGGCCATCATTGCCTTTTTCTTGAACTTTTTGGGACCTTTCTTCAGTTGTGGACATTCGGATTTGAAATGTCCTGGCTTCTTGCACTCGTAGCAGATAAGGGGTTGATCTTTCTCTTTCTCTTTGCTTTGTTTCCCTTTTGTGAATGGCCTCTTTCTCATCCCCTATTTCTTTTTTCTTAGAAATTTCTTGAATCTCCGGGTGATGAGTGCCATCTCTTCATCCTGTTCTTCATCTTCAGTGTCATCAGTTTCCTCATCAGGATGAGCTGTGGATTTGAGGACAATGGTTCTTTTCTTTTTGATTTCTTCCTCTTGATATTGCTTCATGCTTAGCTCATGAGTCATCAAGGATCCAAGAAGCTCTTCTAGAGGTAGAGTGTTCAAGTCCTTCGCTTCTTGGATGGCAGTCACCTTGGCTTCTCAAGTTCTTGGCAATGACCTGAGAATCTTTCTTACAAGCTCACTATTAGTATAGGACTTGCCAAGACTCTTCAAACTATTAATTATATCAGTAAAGCAAGTAAACATTGCAGTTATGGACTCATCATGCTCCATTTTAAACAATTCATATTTATGCACAAGCATGTTTATTTTAGACTCTTTTACTTGATTTGTTCCCTCATGGGTTACTTCTAACCTATCCCATATTTCTTTAGCAGATGAACAAGTAGAAATGCGATTAAATTCATTAGCATCAAGAGCACAATAAAGTACATTCATTGCTTTAGCATTTAATTGAGCCATCTTTTTATCAACCTCATCCCATTCTTTCTCGGGTTTGGTTGATTCCTCACCATCTATAATTTTAGTGGGTGTGTGAGGACCATTCACTATGATACTCCATATATCATAGTCGAGTGCTTGAATGAATATTTTCATCCGAGCTTTCCAATAGGTGTAATTAGACCCATTGAAAAGTGGAGGTCGGTTGGTGGATTGCCCCTCGGCTAGAGAAGTACCGACATGGGTTGCCATAGATCTTTGGCTCTTTGATTGTTTAGATCAAAGACGGACAAGAGCACCGGGCTCTGATACCACTTGTTGCCCAGCTATGCAACCCAAGAGGGGGGGTGAATTGGGTTTATAAAAATTTTAAACTTAATTAATGACTTATGAAAAATATTTGTCGATAGCTAAATGAATGAGGAGAATAACCTTAGTTCAAGATTAATTGCTTAAAGCAAGAATGCAAGGAAATAATGAAGAGTTAAAGAGAAACAATTTATGCACACCACAAACACAAGGATTTATAGTGGTTCGGTGCCAACCTTGCACCTACATCCACTCTCCAAGCTCCTACTTGGGAATTCCAATCCACTAAACTTGTATTCAACCCGAATACAAACATCGAAAACTCCGACACTAGCTGTTTCAAGCTAGTCCACTTGTTTTTCGGGTACAAGCCAACCCAATACACTCCGATTCTAGGTTCGGATCAACCTTCCCTTATTTTGGAACCCCTCCAAAATAAAAACAATCACTCACAAAGAGTAAAACAGTTTATAGCACAAATAAGTACAAGAAAAGCTCCTTTAATGAGCGAATATAACTTTAAATACACTTTACTCAAGTGAAGAAGCCACTTTTTGGATTTCCTCAAAGTTGGATGGGAATTGATTGAGAGCTTGAGGAGTTGGTGAGCTTTGATTGTTGGCTTCTTGAAGGCTTTAAATGAGCTCTTGATTAGGGCTGAAAAGTAGGCTTGAGAAACCCTCTCTTTTGAATGCTCTCTTGAATGCTCTTCAAATCTCTTTCTTTCTCTTCTTAATGTCTTGCTTATCCCTTTCAATCTCTTGCTTTGTTCTCCACCTTTTGAAACCTTTTATAGCTTTAAGAAATAGAGGAAAATATTCTAGGCAGAAAAAGAGCCATTGGAGCACATTAAATGAGCATTAAAAGCACCTAAAACGGGTTAAAAACTAGCCGTTGCGGACAAATCCCATCGCAGGGGTCGACTCATGAGTCGACTCATGCCTCAGGGGTCGACTCATGAGTCGACCTCTGTTGCAACAACCAGAAAATGGGTTTCTGGAAATTTTGGCCTAAAACTGCAGAAGTCGACTCATGAGTCGACTCATGCCTTGTGGGTCGACTCATGAGTCGACTCACAGGCCGTGCCAAGCCAAAAATCCAGCGTGCCAAGCTAAAATTCAGCATGCCAAGCTGCTCATTGTGCCATGAGCTGACTCATGAGTCGACTCATAGATTTCAAACATGCATAACTTCAAAAATACAAGTCCAAAAATAATGAAAATTTCACCAATAGATCACAAATCTTTTGCTCTACCAAATGATACTATTAAATTAGGGTTTTGGTAAAATTATGATTTTGCCCCTGAAGAGCACAAAGACTTTTTCAAATAAAAGTATTGGTATCCCTTCAATCTGCTTTGTAATCATCAAAATCAATCTAGAAGCAACAATCTCCCCCTTTTTGATGATGACAAAACACTTGAACAAAAGCATTTATGTGAATCATAAATTTCAAAAGGATGCATTATAGGTGCATATGCTTGAAAAGAGTATTGATTCTTTTGGCATGTGATACAAATGGTCATATGCATAAATAGTTTGCCCATTTGCTTAAAGATTTGAAAATTTGCTCATTGGATTATGTGAAGTTGGTGTTAGAGCAGAAAATTTATTTTTGTTATCAGAGCAAGTTGTATCTTAAAAATTTGCTCATTCTCATTTGATTTTAGTTTTAGTATCAGAGCAAAAATAATTAGGTGTGCCAATGCATGTCTAAGAGTTAATTTGGAAAGTATATCAGAGCATTTTAAATTTAAGATGTATCAGAGCAAGTAAGAATTTTACAATGTATCAGAGCAAGTTAAGAATTTTAAGATGTAGCAGAGCAAGTTAAATTTCTTAAGATGTATCCTCTCAACATGTTTGCTGATGATCCAAACTATCCAAAAAATCGACAGATATCGATCGAAGGAGTTCAATCAGCATCGACCGTCGAAAGAGCTCTACAACGAACTAGCACTCGTGAGGAGTCGATCAGATCGGGAGCTTCATGTGGATGATCTATAGAGACCAGATATGCTATGTGGCTGCATCATGATAATCAGACTCTTCCAACGGTGATCAGATTGCGGCGATCTACTACGCGCACAAAGGTATTGTGTTCTGAACACATTACAGTAAAGTGTTTACTGTTCAAATTCGAATTTTAAATTTAAATGCATGAATGCTATATATCATATTTAGATCCTAGTGTAGGATAAATTTTTATTAATTAATTAGATTAATTAATAATTTCCACTGTAAAATAGTGATTTTGAAAAAGTTTTAAAATTACCATTTTACCCCTGTACTGAATTTAACCCACAAATGGTATCGGAGCGGGTTCTTAGATATGATATATATATATTTGCATGCGTAGATTAAGTTGTAATCTAAAAGTTTAAATTTAAAAATTTGAAATTTAAATTTTGAAAGTTGTTCGAAATTCAAAATTAAAAAATTTGAAATTCAAAATTTAAGATTTGAATTTTGAAATTTAAAATTCAAAATTCAAAATTTAAAAATTTAAAATTCAAAAATTTGAAATTTAAAATTTAAAATTTGGTTGAAATTTTAAATTTTAAATTCAAAATTTAAAATTCAAAATTTGAAATTCAAAAATTTAAAATTTGAAATTTGTTTGAAATTTAAAATTCAAAATTTAAAATTTAAAATTTGAAATTTAAATTTTAAAATTAATGTATTTAGATATACTTGATCCAAGTAGCAAGTAATCGAATTGGGTTGGTTGCTATGACCATCCGGTCATAGAAGAAAAGTAGGGTTTAAAGGCCCTCTCTTCCCATTCGATGGGGTCTCCTATGGCGGTAGGAGTACCGATGCAATTATATCCCATGCAGATGAAGTAGCGAAAGAAATATTCATGATTTATTTTGATTGAGTTATTTTCTGTTATGTAATTAGCAATAGGATTGCTATTTATGAAATATGCTGATCTATTTGTGTAATGAGTCAACATATTTGGTGAACAAAAAATAAAACCTTTCAAATTTGAAAATTATTTTCGAAATGCCAAACCCTGATCGATCAGTCCAAATACTTAATTAAAAGAATTAAGTGTTGTCTAGTAGGTCTAGAATTGTAAATTAAGACCTAAGACAATTGCATAAACTTGTGGGTCAATGGGTTAGATGGATTAGGTCCATAATTGGGTTAGACCTAAGGTTAGCTTAAAGAAATGGACTAAATTAGAGTAATTGATCAAATCTAATCAAAAGTTGATTTAGATTAGGTCAAGGATACTTTAGACTCAACTCCAATAGTTGTAGTTGAATGGGTCCATGTCTTTAACTAGACCAAGATGGACTTAATTCATGGCTACGCGGTGGAACCCTATTTACTAAGTTGATCAAATTAAAACTAATGAACCGGTTGGTGTCTAAGGTAAGTTTGACAGTTTGATCAGTGATTTTTAAGTGGGAGCTACTCGCAGTGATTTGATCTCTGACGAGTTAATGGCTTATCCCCACCACTGATCTCACTTACCTGGCCAACCTGATGAATTAGGTTTTGATTAGATCACTTGGTGATTAGGGCTCACCCATGTCATTAGGTAAATCAGTTTGACTGGTGTTAGGTATAAAATACCCACAGCCGAAGTCCTCAGTGGAATCGACTACATGACAACTCCGCCCGGACTTCTACGGGAGCCGGGCTCCGTCACCGACAACTCCAACAGCTACGAGCAGACTTCGTCCGGACTCCTACGGGAGCCGGGCTCCACCGCCGACATCGACTACAGGACAGCTCCGCCCGGACTCCTACGGGAGTCGGGCTCCGTCCTCAGCATCAACCGCTGGTAGGCCTCATCCGGACTCCTACGGGAGCCAGACCTCCCCTCTGACTTTAATTGCAGGGAGACTTCGCCCAGACTCTTATGGGAGCCGGGCTTCATCCTCGACGCCAACAACTTCAGCCGCAAGCAGACTCCGCCCGGACTCCTACGGGAGCCGGGCTCCGCCGCCGACATCGACTACAGGACAGCCCCGCCCGGACTCCTACGGGAGCCGGGCTCCGTCCTCAGCATCAACCGCTGGTAGGCCTCGTCCAGACTCCTACGGGAGCCGGACCTCCCCTCTGACTTTAATTGTAGGGAGACTTCACCCGGACTCTTATGGGAGCCGGGCTTCATCCTCGACGCCAACAACTTCAGCCGCAAGCAGACTCCGCCCGGACTCCTACGGGAGTCGGGCTCCACCACCGACATCGACTACAGGACAGCTCCGCCCGGACTCCTACGTGAGCCGGGCTCCGTCCTCAGCATCAACCGCTGGTAGGCCTCGTCCGGACTCCTACGGGAGCCAGACCTCCCCTCTGACTTTAATTGCAGGGAGACTTCGCCCGGACTCTTATGGGAGTCGGGCTTCATCCTCGACGCCAACAACTTCAACCGCAAGCAGACTCCGCCCGGACTCCTACAGGAGCCGGGCTCCACCGCCGACATCGACTACAGGACAGCTCCGCCCGGACTCCTACGGGAGCCGGGCTCCTTCCTCAGCATCAACCGCCGGTAGGCCTCGTCCGGACTCCTACGAGAGCCGGACCTCCCCTCTGACTTTAATTGCAAGAAAACTTCGCCCGGACTCTTATAGGAGCCAGGCTTCATCCTCGACGCCAACAACTTCAGCCGCAAGCAGACTCCGCCCGGACTCCTACGGGAGCCGGGCTCCACCGCCGACATCGACTACAGGACAGCTCCGCCCGGACTCCTACGGGAGCCGGGCTCCATCCTCAGCATCAACCGCTGGTAGGCCTCGTCCGGACTCCTACGGGAGCCGGACCTCCCCTCTGACTTTAATTACAGGGAGACTCCGCCCGGACTCTTATGGGAGCCGGGCTTCATCCTCGACGCCAACAACTTCAGCCGCAAGCAGACTCCGCCCGGACTCCTACGGGAGTCGGGCTCCGCCGCCGACATCGACTACAGGACAGCTCCGCCCAGACTCCTACGGGAGCCGGGCTCCGTCCTCAGCGTCAACTACTGGTAAGCCTCGTCCGGACTCCTACGGGAGCCGGACTTCGCCTTTAACCTTGACTGCAGGAAACTTCGCCCGGACTCCTACGGGAGCCGAGCTTCGTCTTCGACTCCAACGGCTGCAAGACAGACTGTGTCCGGACTCCTACGGGAGCCGGACGGACTCCTACGGGAGCCGGACTCCATCGATAACTTCAGCAGCGAGCAGACTCCACCTGGACTCCCACGGGAGCCGGGCTCCATCCTCAACGTTAACTACTGGTAAGCCTTGTCCGGACTCCGACGGGAGCCGGACTTCGCCTTTAACCTTGATTGCAGGAAGACTTCGCCCGGACTCCTGTGGGAGCCGGGCTCCGTCCTCGATTCCAACGGCTGCAGACAGTCTTCGTCCGGACCTCTACGGTGGCCGGACTCCGACCACTGCCGAACTTCAGCCAACAGATCAGCACTCCCAGGCCACAATCACGGCCATGATTCTGCTACATTTCCTGCGGCGGATCCCATGCAGCTCCACCACTCCTTGACAGGCCGCAGTAACGATCGCAGCACTGCTCCACTCCCTATGACGGATCCCACGCGGCTCCATTACTACCTGACCAGCCACGATAAACGGCCACGATCCTGCTCCACCTCCTGCAACGGATACTGCATGATTCTCCCATCCACTGGCAAGTCACGATGACAAACGCCGCCCCACTTCACGCGGCAGACTCCACGTGGCACGCCCCAGCGATAGCCACGGGTCCGTTCCACTACACTTCGCAGCAAACTCCGCCTGACCCTGGCCAGTCCACTGCCAGACGGTTACAAACGTCGCCATCAATCCGTTGCTTCCTCCACCTATAAAAGGGGGACCCAGATACATTATTCGATAAGCTCATTTCTTTTTTCAAAACTCTGCTAAATTCTCCGTTCGAGCACTCCATTCTTGTTGAGGCAGAGAACTGACTTGAACGTCGGAGGGTCTTGCCGGAGCAACCCCACCTCCGATTTAGACTTCCTTTACAGGTTCCGACGGCGATCGCGACTTCCCCGACTCCAGCTTCTCCGGCGCAAGCAGATTTTTGCACCAATAGGATTGACGCAGAGGAAGGGGTTTGAACCCTCGCAGTACCCTTGTTCTTAAAGGAGTGTTCAACGGAGCCGCCTCCGATCGTCTCTCCGACACCCACTCCTAATTTTCCCCCACGAGATCCACGCTCGATGCCTCCACGCAAGGCGTCCACACGACGGTCCACGGCCTCCACGGCCAGATCTCAGGCTCCGGCCTCCCCTCCTGTTTCCCAGCCTCCTCCTCCTCCTCCGGCAGCGGCGGTCGGCGCGGAGCAATTTGACTTGCTGGCACAGCAGGTCAGAGGCCTCATCGAAGCTGTGCAAGCAATGCAGCAGCAGCAACCGCAGGCGTCGGCGCACCCGGAAAGGGCATCTCCGGAATGTCAGAACCCGACGGCGGGGTGGGGCGGCTGGCCGGGCGGGCCACCTGGGCCAGCCGCCCCATCCTTCCCGGGAAAATAAATCCGAGGGTAGAGAGCCCTCAATCGGACCACGACTCCACCCCTGGAAGATCCCTGCCCCTGCTCTGCCAGAGGACCCTCGAGACTCGAAGTCGAGAGGATTTCCTGGACCGGAGGCTCCAGGAGATGAACCGGCGGATTGAAGAACTCCACCACGCGCCCCCCGCTCATGGTGAGGATATTTGTACTGACCCTCCCTTCTCTCAAATGATCATGCAGGAACCGATCCCGCCAAACTTCAAGCTTCCCCAGTTCGAAAGCTACGACGGAACTTCGGACCCGGTTGATCATCTGGAGGCCTTCCGGACGATGATGCTGCTTCACGGCGCTCCTGACGCCATCCTATGCCGGGCTTTCCCGTCTACTTTGAAGGGAGCAGCGAGGAACTGGTACTCGGCTTTGAAGTCGGGTACCATCTTTTCCTTCGATCAAATGAGCCACCAATTTGTGGCCCATTTTGTCAGCAGCCGGTGCCCCCGGAAGGGTTCGGAGTCCCTCATCAACATCAAGCAGAGGGAAGGGGAGTCCATACGGGCCTACGTCAACCGCTTTAACATCGCGGTGTTGGAGGTCCAGAACTTGGACCAATCAGTTGCCATGGCCGCCCTGAAAGGTGGCCTTCAGAAGAATGATCTTTTGTTCTCCCTGGAGAAGAAGTATCCCAGGGATTTTATCGATTTACTGGCTCGGGCTGAAGGATACGCCCGAGCGGAAGATGCCTTCAAAATGAAGGACGAAGAGACAGCAAGGGAGCGGCAAGCGGGAGATTCGAGTAAGCCCGCAGTTGAGAAAAGGCCAAAGGAAGCCCGACCGCGTTCCCGATCCCCTCCTGGACATAAGCGCGCCCATACTCGACCCCGGGCATGCAGGCAGAGAAGCCCGGATTGCGGGGTTCGGCGGGGCTCCCCACCAGGGAGATTTCGCAACTACGCCCCCCTCAACGCCTCGAAGGCCCAGGTATTAATGGAGGTCAGGGAGCAGCTCCCTAGACCGGAGAGGATGCGCACACACCCCGGGAAGCGCAACCCCAACAAGTTCTGCCTCTACCACCGCGACCACGACCACGACACAGAGGAATGCATCCAGCTCCAGGACGAGATCGAGGAGCTCATTCGGCGAGGTCGACTCGACAGATTCATCTGCCGCAGGCCTGAGGGTAGAGGAGACCGGCCAAGAGCCCTTCCACAGCCTGAACCATAGAGAAGGGAGGAGCAACCCGGGGACCGGCCTCCCATCGGGACCATCGACTCCATCACCGGAGGGCCTCAAGGAGGAGCGAAAAAACTGTAAATGTATCACTTACGATTTCACCTTGAATCTACTTTTCTTTCTACCTAACGTGCCCTTCCCACCTGGCGTGGATTTATTATGACTGGATATGATCCCTCCAAAAACAAAGCCATGTCAGGAATAGGAGGAGAACCTCGTCCTGACATGAGCAAAGTCAAAAGCCCGGTTCTCTTAGACCGGATGGGGGGAGAGGCCTTACAACGCCCTAATGTGCCCCCACAGCCATGTCAGGAATAGGAGGAGAACCTCATCCTGACATGAGCAAAGTCAAAGGCCCGGTTCTTTTAGACCGGATGGGGGGAGAGGCCTTACAACGCCCTAATGTGCCCCCACAGCCATATCAGGAACAGGAGGAGAACCTCGTCCTGACATGAGCAAAGTCAAAGGCCTGGTTCTTTTAGATCGGATGGGGGGAGAGGCCTTACAACACCCTAATGTGCCCCCACAGCCATGTCAGGAACAGGAGGAGAACCTCGTCCTGACATGAGCAAAGTCAAAGGCCCGGTTCTTTTAGACCGGATGGGGGGAGAGGCCTTACAGTGCCCTAACGCGTCCCCACAGCCAGGCTGATAACGAGGGGAGAACCTCACACCGGCTCGAGCAAAATGGAAGGCCCGGACTCCTACGGGAGCTGGGTTCCGTTCACGATGCAAAGGAAGACTTCACCCGGACTCCTACGGGAGCCGGGTTCCGCCCGCGAGGAAGACTTCACCCGGACTCCTACGGGAGCCGGGTTCCACCCGCGAGGAAGACTTCACCCAGACTCCTATGGGAGCCGGGTTCCGTCCGCAAGGAAGACTTCATCCGGACTCCTACGGGAGCCAGGTTCCGCCCGCAAGGAAGACTTCACCCGGACTCCTACGGGAGCCGGGTTCCGCCCGCAAGGAAGACTTCGCCCGGACTCCTACGGGAGCCGGGTTCCGCCTACAAGGAAGACTTCGCCCGGACTCCTACGGGAGCTGGGTTCCGCCCACGAGGAAGACTTCACCCGGACTCCTACGGGAGCCGGGTTCTGCCTACAAGGAAGACTTCCCTCGGACTCCTACGGGAGCTGGGTTCCGCCTACAAGGAAGACTTCAGTCGGACTCCTACGAGAGTCGGGCTCCATCCACGACTTCTGTAGCAAGGGTTAATGGTGGCGAAACCTGGCCGGCTAACAAGATCAGATGAGAGGAAAAAGCCCCCTCCCAACGATGTCAACATCAGGCAAGTCAGATGGCAAGAAAGGTTCGGCAGACAGCGATATTAGTGCAGCACGCGGACGAGGTAATGCAAAATGCTCTTTTTATTTCATTTTCGATATACACACTACAAAGCCAGGAAGGCCAAGGAAAGAAGGGCAAAATGACAAAAAGGAAGTAACTACATGATAAGACAGAAAGACAAAAAGAGCTCTAAGGAGGCCCTGCTCCCTCTGACCTAGAGTTATCTATTCCGTCCCTCAACCAGGACTGCCTCAGATTCTCTATTTCTCCTTCTAGCTCTTCCCTCTTCCGCAGCGCGTCCTGGAGAGCCCGACGAAGTTGCTGGCTCTCAGCCTCCGCTTCTCGACGCCTCTTCCTCAAAACTTCAGACTCTGCCTCCGCATCTGCGACGACCCATCGCTCAAGTCCAGTTGGATCTTCACTTGTTGCAGCTCGGCTGTCTTCTCCCCGAGGGAGACAGAAATCCCTTCAACAGTGCCTCTCAGGGCTTGGAGCTCTTCAGAATCTTGGGCGGAAGTAAGCTGTGCCCTGTTAGCCAGTTGCCTCTGGAGACGAACGACTTCATCGGCCGCCATCCGGAATCTCCCTTTATACTCTTTCGCCTGCCGGCGCCAGCTAGCCCGCTGCACGTTGTGGCTCATCTCGACGTCTTGAAGCTGCTTCTGAAGGTCAGAGACCTTCTGCGACCACTTCTGTTCATCATCGACCCGGGCCAAGAGCCGGGATGAATTTCCTTCCAGCTGGCCGATCTTCCTCTTCGCAGCTGACAGTTCCACCTTAAGGGCGCTGATCCTGGCTTCTTGAGCCCAAATACAGTCGCTGGTGCTCTTCTTGCACTCCTCGAGTTCCTTTGCGAAGTTCGCCTTCCTCCGGCTGTAATCCATGATCGCCTTCACATGGAGACTCCGAAAGTGGGCGGCCTCAGTGGCGGCTTCAGAATGGCTTTCTCTCGATTTGCGGAGCTCGCCTTCTGTCTTCTTCAACTTCTTCGTCAGGTGAAGGACCTCCTTTTTCAACCACTGGATTGTCGATTTCAGCGGGACCCCCAGGGGCAAGGGGAGTGCTTCTGCAGGGCACTGCCATCGGAAGGCAAAAGCATCAGGGAATGACTCATTGCAAGGAGAAAAGCAGAAAGAAGGAGGAGGGGGTAGGAGAAGCCATCCACAACAAGAAATTCGACTTTATTGATTGAATAATTTTGAAGACAAACAGAAAGGAAATATTGCGACAAAATAAGGGCACAAGATCAGAGGTCTCAGACCTCAGGGGCAGGAGGTGGAGAACTCGACGCGGGGGGTGCGACCGCAGTGGCGGCAGACGAGGGACCGGCCTCATCTTCGGACTCCTCAAGGAAGCCGAGGTCGAGCTCGGGGAATTTGCTGGCCACCTTCTCTTGGTAGAGCTCGAACCCCTTGGTGAACGCCTCCTGGCCGAACTGGACATTCAGGTCCCTCATCTCCGCGGAGGCCTCGAATTCCTCCACCGCAAGGGCCCTAGCCTCCGAGACCAGGACCGGAGTTTGCTCGACCAAATGGGCGACCTCGGCCTCCGCCTTCCTCGCCGACTCCTCCAAGATCTGCCTCTCCTCCTCCCGGGCTTGCTTCTCTGTTTCCAGGGCCTCCTGAAGGGCGGCTACTTCAGCCGACTTCGCTTGGAGGCGGGCAACCTCGGCTTGACAGCGTTCCTCCGCCTGGAGGATGTCCCTCCTCATGCGGCTCACCGCCTCGATATAAGCGAAGAGCTGGTGCCCAATCTGCAAGGACGGATAGAGAATTATGATAAAGGCCGAGTGACCGTGTAAATAAAGATCCGTCTACCTCGAGGAAGGACCCCAAAGAGTCCCAAGCCCGCTGCTCAGGATCGGTGCGGTCGATCCTCTCCACGACGTCGGACAGGATGCAGCCATCGATCAACCGCCTGATCAAGTCCCTATCGTTGAAGGGATTCTCCGATCCCTCCTCGGAGTAGACAGACTCGTCTACAGCAGCTCGGTGGCTACTCGCCTTGCGAGCCACCGATTTCCTCCTCCTCCCCACGGCGGGCGCCTCCGTGGAGCGAACCCCCGGAGCGGGGGCCCCAGTCGGCGGGCTCCTCGAGGAGGCTCGGGGAGCCACTGGCTCGGCATCTGAGGGAATGTCGATGGCCGGGGCCGCCTGGACGGGCGCAGCCAAGCTCGTCTCCTCCGCCCTGGCCCTCTTCGCCGATCCAGAGGCCGCCGCGCCCTTTCTCTTCTGAGCTCTCATGCCCCTGGCGAGCATCGACGTTGCTTCGGCGTCCATTCCTAAAAAAAAAAAAAAAAAGGAAAGAAGAAAAAGGAGAAAAAGAAGCAACACTGATCAATCAAGAGTCAAAAAAAAAAAAAAAAAGAAAAAAAGAAAGAAAAAGAAGAGAAGGGGAAGGAAAAAGAGGTAAAGAGAAGAAGAGGAGAAAGGCAAGAAAAGAAAAGATAAGATGAATACTCACTGGATCCTGAGGGCTCAGGCCGATGTTGAAAAGAAGCTGCTCCCTCAGAAGATTAGGAAGGGAAGGAGCGGGATAAGTTAAAAGCTTCTAGGTGGCCTGGAGGTCGTCCTCCCCCAGGCTGGGAGCCCGGCGGACAGAATCTCTCAGAGAGCCCCAAGGGGGCAGGCCCAGTTCCAGGGTCGGGCAGTGGAAGAAGAGGTATTTTTCCTTCCAATTGTGGATCGAAGAAGGGGCGCCTTTCAGCAACCCCTTCTTACCGAACTGGGGGGAGAAGTACCACCAGTCTTTCGTCGAAGGATGGCGTTTGAAGGTATAAAAATGCCTAAACAAGGAGAGAGATGGCTGAACCTCGACTACGTGGCAGAGGGAGAGAAACCCTATCAAAAACCTAAAGAAATTCGGGGCCACGGAAGCGAGGGAGATGTCCAAGAAGCGGAAGAGGGCAGCGACAAAGGAAGGAAGCGGAAGCCGGAGTCCGGCACGGAACGCTTCCTGGTACAAACAAAAGTGACCGGGAGGGGGAGTGCTGGCCCGGTCAGAGGGGCCTGGTAGCTCCAGGTCGTACTCTGGAGGAACTCCATACTGAACCCTTATCAGAAGGAGTTCCTCCGAAGTCAAGAAACATGGAATAACGCCCGGTGCGAAAATCGGGCGAAGCCCAGCCCCAGACGCGGGTTCGTCCACAGAGACAGGGACCTGGGGGTTTGAAGCAGAAGAACTCTCGGAACTACTGGGAGCAGAAGAGCCAGAGGACATTTTGAGTAGTTTCGAAGGGGGGATCTAAAGGACCCTAAAAAGACAGACCGAAAGGGGAACGAGAGGTCGAAGACTAACTCGGAGGGATGCACAAAAGTAATGACGAGAAAAGAAGCCCCTAGGCGGTGAGAGGAAGGTTGGCACTAACCTATATTACTCTGAGGGACCTGAGAGACGAAAAATGGGAGGCGCCTACGGCTCGAGAAGACGCTCACTGAAGCAGGGCTCTCGAAGAGAAGACAGACACTAGTGAGAACTTAGGAACGGAGTAGGACGCCTAAAGGTGGGAGGATGGGTTTAAATAGACCCTGGGATCCGGTGCCATAATGATCGCGAATCCCCCAGGCCAGTCCGCATCCGACACGTGTCCCATCCCCCTGACAGATGGCTAAAAGCGGCTGACGGTTGGCAGGATCATAATTGTGCCGTACCTAGGCCAGTGTACCTACGGGAATTTTGAAGCATCTCCTCGTACCGCTCCAATTCGAAAAGACTCCGACACGCACACATTTAATGCCAAAATATCTGGAGGCGGCAGTGCGCAGGATTCGAAGGGACGGTTTCGGCTGTGCCCATCTCTCTCTCTGTACTTCCTTCGTTTGAAATTCAAACTCGAAAGTAGAAGGACTGGTGTTAGGTATAAAATACCCACAGCCGAAGTCCTCAGTGGAATCGACTACATGACAACTCCGCCCGGACTCCTATGGGAGCCGGGCTCCGTCACCGACAACTCCAACAGCTACGAGCAGACTTCATCCGGACTCCTACGGGAGCCGAGCTCCACTGCCGACATCGACTACAGGACAGCTTCGCCCGAACTCCTACGGGAGCTGGGCTCCGTCCTCAGCATCAACCGCTGGTAGGCCTCGTCCGGACTCCTACTGGAGCCGGACCTCCCCTCTGACTTTAATTGCAGGGAGACTTCGCCCGGACTCTTATGGAAGCCGGGCTTCATCCTCGACGCCAACAACTTCAACCGCAAGCAGACTCCGCCCGGACTCCTACGGGAGCCGGGCTCCACCGCCGACATCGACTACAGGACAGCTCCGCCCGGACTCCTACGGGAGCCGGGCTCCATCCTCAGCATCAACCGCTGGTAGGCCTCATCCAGACTCCTACGGGAGCCGGACCTCCCCTCTGACTTTAATTGCAGGGAGACTTCGCCCGGACTCTTATGGGAGCCGGGCTTCATCCTCGACGCCAACAACTTCAGCCGCAAGCAGACTCCGCCCGGACTCCTACGGGAGCCGGGCTCCACCGCCGACATCGACTACAGGACAGCTCCGCCCGGACTCCAACGGGAGCCGGGCTCCGTCCTCAGCATCAACCGCTGGTAGGCCTCGTCCGGACTCCTACGGGAGCCGGACCTCCCCTCTGACTTTAATTGTAGGGAGACTTCGCCCGGACTCTTATGGGAGTCGGGCTTCATTCTTGACGCCAACAACTTCAGCCGCAAGCAGACTCCGCCCGGACTCCTACGGGAGCCGGGCTTCGCCGCCGACATCGACTACAGGACAGCTCCGCCCGGACTCCTACTGGAGCCGGGCTCCGTCCTCAGCATCAACCGCCGGTAGGCCTCGTCCAGACTCCTACGGGAGTCGGACCTCCCCTCTGACTTTAATTGCAGAAAAACTTCGCCCGGACTCTTATGGGAGCCGGGCTTCATCCTCGACGCCAACAACTTCAGCCGCAAGCAGACTCCGCCCGGACTCCTACAGGAGCCGGGCTCCACCGCCGACATCGACTACAGGACAGCTCCGCCCGGACTCCTACGGGAGCCGGGCTCCGTCCTCAGCATCAATCGCTGGTAGGCCTCGTCCGGACTCCTACGGGAGCCGGACCTCCCCTCTGACTTTAATTACAGGGAGACTCCGCCCGGACTCTTATGGGAGCCGGGCTTCATCCTCGATGCCAACAACTTCAGCCGCAAGCAGACTCCGCCCGGACTCCTACGGGAGTCGGGCTCCGCCGCCGACATCGACTACAGGACAGCTCCGCCCGGACTCCTACGGGAGCCAGGCTCCGTCCTCAGCGTCAACTGCTGGTAAGCCCCGTCCGGACTCCTACGGGAGTCGGACTTCTTCTTTAACCTTGACTGCAGGAAAACTTCGCCCGGACTCCTACGGGAGCCGAGCTTCATCCTCGACTCCAACGGCTGCAAGACAGACTGCGTCCGGACTCCTACGGGAGCCGGACGGACTCCTACGGGAGTCGGACTCCGCCGATAACTTCAGCAGCGAGCAGACTCCGCCCGGACTCCCACGGGAGCCGGGCTCCATCCTCAACGTTAACTGCTGGTAAGCCTTGTCCGGACTCCGACGAGAGCCGGACTTCGCCTTTAACCTTGATTGCAGGAAGACTTCGCCCGGACTCCTGTGGGAGCCGGGCTCCGTCCTCGATTCCAACGACTGCAGACAGTCTTCGTCCGGACCTCTACGGTGGCCGAACTCCGACCACTGCCGAACTTCAGCCGACAGATCAGCACTCCCAGGCCACAATCACGGCCACGATTTTGCTACATTTCCTGTGGCGGATTCCGCGCAGCTCCACCACTCCCTGACAGGCCGCAGTAACGATCGCAGCACTGCTCCACTCCCTATGACGGATCCCACGCGGCTCCATTACTACCTGACCAGCCATGATAAACGGCCACGATCCTGCTCCACCTCCTGCAATGGATACTGCACGATTCTCCCATCCACTGGCAAGTCACGACGACAAACGCTGCCCCACTTCACGCGGCAGACTCCACGTGGCATGCCCCAGCGATAGCCACGGGTCCGTTCCACTACACTTTGCAGCAAACTCCGCCTGACCCTGGGCAGTCCACTGCCAGACGGTTACAAACGTCACCATCAATTCGTTGCTTCCTCCGCCTATAAAAGGGGGACCCAGATACGTTATTCGATAAGCTCATTTCTTATTTCAAAACTCTGCTAAATTCTCCGTTCGAGCACTCCATTCTTGTTGAGGCAGAGAACTGACTTGATCATCGGAGGGTCTTGCCGGAGTAACCCCACCTCCGGTTTAGACTTCCTTTGCAGGTCCCGACGACGACCGCGACTTCCCCGACTCCAGCTTCTCCGGCGCAAGCAGATTTTTGCACCAACAACTGATTTAAGTGCTCCTAATGCCATCTTTAAGTAAATCCTTTTTAATTTGACTTGGTGAAGTCAGTGGGAGGATTGAAATTGGTTGGATATTTTCTTCTCTTCAATTCTTTAATAAAATCCTCAAAAATTATTAGGTCCTAAAAATGATTAAGTTATATTGATAACTAAGTCATAGCCTCCCATTAAGTGAGTGATAATGAGTCAATTAGTTTAATAATCATTGGAGGCCCAAAGGCCTGGTGCTTATTGACTAATGAAATTGTCATTCATAGTATGATAATTTAGTTTGAGTCTTTCTGATGGTGGTTAGGTTGGCCGACCAAAGTCGGGCTTGATCATTTGTTGGTCCGATTCATCAAATCAAATCATGTTAATGGTTGGACCTAACCAGATTTTTTCAGTGGAGGCCAAAGCCTACTGATTAGGTTCTGGGGCAAAATAAATTACTAGAAGTTGTTTAGAGAAACAACCGGTTATGAACCTAACCATAGATGCACATGGGTTGACCAACCAAAGTTGGGCTCGTGTGTAGTCTGTGTGGATTCTAGTACCCACTAAAGAATTAAAGTAATTCCTCGAATTGGAGGTTGAGGCTACCAATTCATAAAAATACTGAGAGAAACTTTAGACTAAAGTCCAAGTCTTTAGTATTAATAATTTATGTACTAATATAGGTCTGGTTTCTTTTATGTAGCTATGGCCACTACCCTGTCGCTCCGATCATTATTAGATAATGATAAGTTCATGGGACCTAATTTCGATAGCTGGTATCGAAAATTAAAAATCATCCTTGAGCATGAGCGGATCCTTTATGAGTAACGGATCCGGCACCTGAGGAGCCAGCCCTGAATGCTAGAGGGATGGTCCGAGACACTTACCAGAAGTGGCTCAACGATCGCACCAACGTCCGGTGCATAATGCTTGCAGGTTCTAGAATGCCCAGCCACAGGAGATACTTCAAATATTGAACGACTCTTTTGGCACGCCTGACGATATTGAAAGGCACAAAACTAGTTGTTCCATTTTTAATGCTCGGATGAGGGATGGAGCCTCAGTCACTGATCATGTACTGTACATGATCGAAATGATTGAGTGCCTAAGTAAACTAGATTTTCCCCTACATGAGCAGCTCGGTAAAGATGCGATCTTTAATTCTCTGTCCAAGTCCTTTCTTCCCTTCCTTACTCATTTTTGAATGACAAAGCCTGCAGTGAACTACATGGCTTGTTGGGGTTGCTGCAGAACTTTGAGAAGGATCACCAGCTCTATAAGAAGTCGGTGAATGTTGTGGGAGGGTCTTCTTCTGATCGTTGACCCTTTAAAAAAGGGAAGAAGAACAAGAAGAAGAAGAATAAGAAGATGCAGCTGCATGCTGGGACGTCTGCACAAGGTCAGACCAAGAAGTGCAAGCCCAACCAGAGTTAGGCGGAGTGCTTCTTTTGCAAGAAGCAGGGGCACTGGAAGAGGAACTGTCTTCTATACATTGCCTCATTGGACCCGAACATGCCAAAGAAGAAGCAAGATACTTATATGATAACACCTTGCAACTTTTCCATTTGTGATACTACTGCCTGGGTATTGGATACTGGAAGCCCTTATCATATTTGCAATTCGATGCAGGGTCTGCAAGTTAGTAGGAGATTTGATGAAGGCAAGAGGTTCCTGAACGTTGGAGATGGAAGCAAAGTTTCAGTTCTAGCATTAGGAATCATGAACCTTGTAATCAATTCTCGAAATATAATTCTGAGTGAATGTCGCTATTGTCCAAGCTTTTTATTAAATATTTTTCTGTAGGCCTTTTGGCCATGAACGGTTATCAATTTTTAATAAAAGAAAATATTTGTAATATCATTTTGAATGGTGTTACAATGTTTATTGGACAACTTTATAATAGAATTTACTTTCTATCACAACCTGTTAATGTGGTTCAAACCTCTGGTAAATGCCCTAGAATAGATAATGTGTCAGAAGTCTATCTTTGGCACTGTAGGTTAGGTCATATCAATAAGAACAGGATAAACAGGTTGGCTCAAGAAAGAATTCTTAAAGTAGGTGATTATGAATTATTTCCAACTTGTGAGTCCTGTCTTCTTGGTAAAATGACCAAGTCACCTTTTACTGGAAAAGGTGAGCGAGCCAGTGAACTCTTGGGTCTGGTACATTCTGATGTATGTGGACCCATGAGCTCAAGTGCAAGAGGTGGATATTTCTACTTCATAACCTTCATAGACAACCTATTGAGGTATGGGTATGTCTATTTAATGAAGCATAAGTCGGAGTCGTTTGAAATGTTCAAACTATTCTAAAATGAGATAGAAAAACAAACTGGGAAGTGTATTAAAACTCTTCGATCTGATCGAGGAGGTGAATACCTTTCCAATGAGTTTCTGACATATCTTGAAGAGAATGGGATTCTCTCTCAATGGACTCCTCCTGAAATACCACAGCATAATGGTGTATCTGAAAGGAGGAATCGGATCTTGTTGGACATGGTTCGATCCATGATGGGGTTTGCTGGTCTGCCGATCTCCTTCTGGAGATATGCACTCGAATCGGCTTGTTACCTTCTAAATAGAGTTCCAAGTAAGTCTGTAACCAAAATGCCATATGAGATATGGATAGGATTAAGCCAGTACTCTCACATTTTAGGGTTTGGGTGTGTCCGACTTATGTTAAACGTTTAATTACGGACAAGCTAGGACCTAGGTCTGACAAGTGTAATTTTATAGGATACCCAAAAGAAATCAAAGGATATTATTTCTACCTGGCTGATGAGCAAAAGGTGTTTGTCAGACTTAAGGCAATCTTTTTGGAAAAAGAGTTCCTTGATGAAGGGACTGTTGCCTCTAAGGTCGAACTTGACGAAGTTCGACAGGTGGAAAAATCGACACAAGTTGCTGAACCTGAATCGGATTTGATTAGATCAGATTCGGAGCCCATTATTCAAGCACCCTTAAGGCGATCTGGTAGAGTACCACGTCAACCGGACAGATACTATGGTTTCTTGGTCCGGGATGATGATCCTATCAAACTTGATGAAAACGATGAGGATCCGATCACCTACATAGATGCAATGTAGAGACCCGACTCTGAGAAATGGCTAAAGGCCATGAAATCCGAAATGGAGTCCATGAAGGTCAACGATGTGTGGACATTGGTTGACCCACCTGAAGGAGTAAAACCCATAGGGTGTAAGTGGGTCTTCAAGAGGAGAGGGGCGCAGATGGAAAGGTGGAAACCTGTAAAGTCCATCTGGTTTGCCAAGGGATATCGTCAACGTTATGGTATAGACTATGACAAGATATTTTCTCCTATGGCAATGCTCAAATCCATTCGGATTATGCTTGCGATAGCTGCCCATCTGGACTATGAAATCTGGCAGATGGATGTGAAGACAGCTTTCCTAAACGGAGAGCTGGATGAAGAGGTGTATATGATACAACCTGAAGGATTCACATCCACTGATGAGTCTAAGGTGTGCAGACTACAGAAGTCCATTTATGGACTTAAGCAGGCATCCCGAAGTTGGAGCATACATTTTGATAGGACGATCAAGACGTATGGCTTCATTAAGAACGGAGAAGAGCCCTGCATTTATAAGTGGGCTAATGGTCCAGTAGTGATATTTCTTGTATTGTATGTGATGATATTCTCTTAATTGGGAA